>NW_007825316.1:0-816 GCF_000696425.1 Galeopterus variegatus
CAGGGTACAAGAGGTGGCTGTGGAGACTGCCAGTCCAGGAGACAGACAGCTCAGTGTCTCAGTTCTGCCAACTCACCCAAACCTCAGTTGCCTCATCTGTGAATGGCACCAGCAGTGCGGATGTCACAGCCGCTGTGAGAATCCACTGGACGCATATGTCGTAGGTCCTGGGATCCCAGCAATCAGGTACCTAGAGAACCCTGGGCCATGGGGGCCCAGATCCCCTGCTCTCCATAACCACTTTGTAAACCATAAGGACTTGAATAATCAAAGGAAGTTCCTGTGCCATTAGCTCAGGAGGCAGCACTGGGTTCAAATCTCAACTCTACCTCGTCCCTGTGTGACAGCCGTCAGGTGGGTTTCCTGCTGCAGGTCTCAGCTGTGTGTTGACAGAAAGTACACAGTGAGTCCTGCAGACCCTGAAGCCCTCTCATCTCACACACAGACACACACATACCCCGCTTAGAAAAGATGGGCAAGATATAACAAACATTTAAATACATGGTGGGCTTGCAAGAAAATGAGGGACAATTCCAGGGACAGAAATGAAGAGCAAGAAACCGCAGATGCAAGCCCGTGTGCTGACCGGGGGGGAGGCAGGGACGGGTGGCCAGCCTGGGACTGGGGTTCAGTAAACTCACATGAAGACTGACCACACCCTGTGGTCCTCGGTGCTCAGCCGGCCAAGCCGTTCTTACAAAGGTGTTATCAAGATAAAACTACAGCCGCTCCCTTAAAACTTCACAAAAATTTTAAGAAAATGTCAAAACTAACCCACCCAATAGCTGTAAACTATATTATCATTAAAGAAACAAA
>NW_007825317.1:0-816 GCF_000696425.1 Galeopterus variegatus
GAAATCTTCAAGGGTAAAATTATGTTAAGACAAGAATGAAGAAATGGTTTATTACTATGACTGAACCCAAGTCAATAATATAAAATATATGTATATATTTAGTAGGTCAAAAAAGAAAAAACAGATGAAAAAAATGCAAGCCAAAAACACTAGGAAAATAAATATGACAAATGGTCATATATATAATATATGAACATATATAAATAATTTAAATATAATATACAAAATACAATACAATACATAGATAAAATGTGAGATGCACAAACAATAACACAATAGAAAAGAGAGCAAAAAAGATGAATCAGAAATTCAAAGAAGGTAAATTCAAAGAACCCTGCAAACATTAAAAGGTGCTGAACATGCTCATCAGTAGAGAAACAGAGTTAAGACTACATAATTATAAGGGAACTTTAATGTCAAATAAAAGCAATTTATCATTTGGGTGTTGTTTGCATGGGTGTATACATTTTCAAATGTACACTGGAGACTTGTGCATGTTACTCCTTATAATTCAACTTCAATTAATTAAAAAAAAACAAAATACAAGAAAAAGTTGAGACATTTGGTGAAGAATTTTTCATACTTTCGAAAACACAAAGTATTGAATTGTCAAACCAAAATTACCTTAATAATAGATATAACCCAGTACCAAATTTTACCACTGTTTCAAAGTATACAGGCCATCTTGAGGCTTGTAAAACATTATTTTCCTGAGGATGTCCAAGACTGTCAACAAAGCACCCTAAAGATTCCTTCTGTATTAAAAAAAAAAAAAAAAAAAAAAAAAAAAAAATTTTTTTTTTTTTTTTTTAGGGG
>NW_007825318.1:0-816 GCF_000696425.1 Galeopterus variegatus
TCACTTCAATGATTTGATGGTTATTTTACCATGTACTTTTAATATAAAAGGACCTGATGTAATAAAATTTGGGGGTCAATAAATCAGAAAGAAAATTATAATTTAGATCGTGAGGATATTCAGTATAGAGATTATATTTCTAAGAAAAGTTACATACACATATATGTAACTGAATTATTTTTGTTAATAAGTTTGTATGATCCAAAGAGAAGTGAAGGAAGAAGAACAAACTTTGTATGGGGACCAGCATATTACACTCCCTACTGCATTTGGAAATTTCCTGGTTGTGCAGGAAAACAAAACAAAAGACAACAACAGCTGTTTAACTTTGTGTAACTATAGTATTCCATACCTATTTAAATAAAGAACTCTGCCATGAAGCATTTTCCTACCAATACTAGTGTGAAAAACACAGCCTTAAGTGATTTGAGTTTTCTTAGTTATTGTGAATATTATAATTCTTTTTTATTTCAAGAAATCGTTTTCTCTTTAAACAGACTACATATAACAAAGATTCCTTTATTAACTATTGTTTTAAACAAGAATAATGGAAAAAAATACTTTCAGTGGGAACACCTATCCTGTATTATAATGCAAATGGAAATTACATAACTGAATTTAAATAAGTTCATTAAAAACAAATATTTTAAGTATAGTATTTCAATTTTCTTTTTATTCAAGTTTCTTAATGTGAATTATGGAAACAATTTGTATCATCATAAATAAGTACATAGTCCAGCCACAAGGTGGCGATCATGATAAATTTTTATTATATTTTATAACTGAAAATTCATTGGTTGTATGCCTGGCACTATT
>NW_007825319.1:0-816 GCF_000696425.1 Galeopterus variegatus
GGACTGAGTAAAGCAGATTGCCATCCCTGATGTGGGTGGGCCTCATTCAATCAGTTGTATATGTAACTACCCTTATGCTAGTACACACTGTTTTGATTATTGTAGCGGACTGTGAATCTTCCAATTTTGATCTTTTTCAAAATTGTTTTGGCTGTCTGAGGTCTTTTGATATTCCATATGAATTTTAGGATCAGCTTTTTCATTTCTGCAAAAATGGCTGTTGGATTTTTAGAGTGATTACACTGAATCTGTAGATAGCTTTGGGCAGTATTGCCATCTTAACAATATTAAGTCTTCCAATCCCTGACTTTCCTTTTCTTTGTATAGTTTTTAATTTCTTTTGGTAACATTTTGTAGTTTAAATTGTAAAAGTCTTGCATTTCCTTTGTTAAATTTATATTCCTAGCTACTTTGTTCTTTTTGAAATTATTCTAAATGGAATTGTTTTCTTAATTTCCATATCAGATTGTTCATTGCTGGTGTATAGCAATACTACTGATTTTTGGATATTGATCTTGTATCCTGCAACTTTGCTAAATTGTTGTTTATTAGATTTAGTAGTTTTTTATTTTTTTGGTATGGATTCTTTAAGATTTTCTATATGTAAGATTGTGTCCTCTGTGATTAGAGATATAGTGTTACTTCTTCCTTTCCAATTTGGATGCCTTTTAGTTTTTAAAATGTATATAAAATATTGTCCAATTTGTGGGCTAGAATTTCCAGTACAATGCTGAATAGAAGTGGTGAAAGTAGGAATCCTTATCCTGTTCCTGATCTTAGGGAAAAGCTTTCAACCTCTCATCACTGGATTTGACT
>NW_007825320.1:0-816 GCF_000696425.1 Galeopterus variegatus
CCAGCTCCATTCCCAGCCCAGCCCAGTGTGCACGGAGCAGGGAGACGTCCTGCAGGGGAGGTGGGAGCTCCGTGAGGACCACACCGCTGCTGCGTAATCCAGCAGCCCTGCCCAGTGTGTACAGAGCAGAGAGACGTCCAGCAGGGGAGGCAGAAGCTGTGTAGAGACCACACACCCTGTGGGGCCACCGCTGCATGATCCAGCAGGTAGGCTTGACCACCACCACCCAGATCCATTCCCAGCCCGGCCCAGGGTGCACGGAGCAGGGAAACAGGTACAGGGGAGGCAGAAGCTCCACAGAGACCACACACCCTATGGGGCTGCCACCGCATGATCCAGCAGGTAGGCTTCACCACTGCCACCAGGCTCCATTCCCAGCCCAGCCCAGGGTGCACAGAGCAGGGAGACGTCCAGCAGGGGAGGCGGAAACTCCGGAGAGACCACACGCTCTGCGGTGCCTCTGCGCATCCCAGCAGCCCGGCCCAGTGCGCAAAACAGAGAGACGTCTGGCAGGGGAGGTGGAAGCTTGGCAGAGAACACACACCCTGCGGTACCGCCCCGTGATCCAGCAGCCTGGCTGAGTCCATGCTGACCAGAGAGGTGGCTCCCGGGAGGGGCCCAAGATCTGAGGCAACCACACATGCAAGGCACTAGTGGCCAACTGAGAAGACACTGAGGTACCCATACCAAATTGGCAACCTCAGCAACATCTTAGTCAGACAATAGTGTCAAACCTGTGGACTTTGAAACCCCCTGCCAAAATGAATAAACATCAAAGAAAAGATACCAGAAATATGAAGAATCAAGAAAGTACAC
>NW_007825321.1:0-816 GCF_000696425.1 Galeopterus variegatus
ACACACACACACACACACACACACACACACACACACACACACACACACACACACATATTATTAACATATTCCCAACACTGTAATCAAGGGTCCTATTGTTTTCTTTCTATTTAACATAGCTATCATACTCAAATGCCTTCATATAAATCTTTTCAGATGTGGGATGCATAGAGCTTTCACGTACATACTATTAAAAATTCATTGGAATAAATATCCTGAGAATTTATCAGTATATTTTTGACAACCAGCTCCTGTTTACATACATGTATTCAGCCAAGTGTCACTTCATTGCGTAGTGAAAACTTTTATAAGAAAACACCAAGAGTTCAAGCGAGGTTGAGTTACCACATCAGAGCAGACTTGAACGCTGAGCCAAAAGATTCTAGGTGCAAAAACTACACCACCTCCAAGGATATGTCCACTGTCAAGAGAAACAAGCACCCCATATACCGGGAGGGGATGAGTGAAATAAACAAGGGTCTTCACAGCAGGACAGTCAACCCCCTCCCCGTATGGCACTTACTTGAGGGCCGTTCTGTAGTGGTAGATTGCTTCTCTGTTCCGACCCTGGTCCTTCAGAAAATTGGCATAGTTGTAGTGAACCTTGGCATTGTGGGGCAGAGTTTGAACGCCAGACCTAAAATTAACACATTAAAAAGAAAGCAACAAAGAATACTATTATCAGATTCCTTCGTGTTTTATTCAGAGTAGATCAGTGAACCTGTATTTCAAATGTCCATTGTATCCACCTAAAACAACGCTTCCAAAACCTGTGAATTACATGATTTACTACACATTGTTTTCTGTGGAAAACAA
>NW_007825322.1:0-816 GCF_000696425.1 Galeopterus variegatus
CTAAAAAAAATCCTGCTGAAATTTTGATTGAGTCAAATCTATGAATCTGATATGAAAAAACATCATTTAAACAATATTATTTCTTCTTATCTGTGAATTGTGTGTATTTCTCTGTTTATTATGATCTTCTCTCAATTTTCTTTGCAATATTTTGTAATTTTAAATGCATAGTCCTTCAATATATTTTATTAATTCATCTCTAAGTATTTATTGGTGTATAATGCTAGTGTAAATTTTGTTTCCCAACTTTTATTGCTAGTACATAGAAATAAATTTTATGTTTATATTAAGGCTTTAATATAATGGCCTTGTTTCCCATGATATTGCTCACAAGATATACTTTAAGAGCATTATTTTGAAGACTTTTTGGATTTATTGCCTATAAAATTATGTTTTTTGTGAAAAAAACATATGATTTTCAAATAGCAAAATAGCTGCATTCCTAAGATTAAACTCTTAGTCATCTCGTACAACCATTTTTTATTAATTTCTGTATTCCATTAGGTAATGTTTGCTAAGAATTTTTTTTGGTCTATGTTCATTACTGATTTTAATGTGGAGATTTCTCTTTTTGTACTGTCTTGTTTGGTTTATTATAAGTGTAATTGTATTCATATAATGATTTTGGAAGTGTTCCATCCTCTGTTTTTTTGGCAGGGTAGAATTGCTTTTATTTCTTTCATAAATTGTTAATAGGAGATATCAGGAAGGTTTTCTCTTTCTGGAGTTTTTCTCAAGGGAAAGTTTTAAAATTGCGAGTTAACCATTCTCTTCCATTGGTTTGTGTGTCTGTTTTTATGCCAATGCCATGCTGTT
>NW_007825323.1:0-816 GCF_000696425.1 Galeopterus variegatus
GAATTCTTGGATGTGTCAGGTTTTGTTTATTTTATTTATTTTTCCTCAACACTTTAAAGATGTCATTCGCTCCATTATCTTCCGCTTATTTTTCTGATAAGAAGTCCCCTGCCATTCTTCCCCTTTCCCCTATAAGTTCTATGTAATTTTTCATGACTGTTTTTAAAATTTTCTCTTTCTCTTTGGTTTTTAGTAGTTTGACTGTGACATGACATGGTGTAGTTTTCTCTGTATTTACTCTGCTTGGGATTCACTAGTAGTTTTCAATTTCTGAACTGATAATTTTCATCAACTTTAGAGGAAATTTGGCCATTGTTTCTAAAAATATTATTTCTGCCCCAGTCCAATTATTATAACACAAGACAGGCACTGTATTCAGATTTTCAAATCTTTTAGGCTTTTTGCTCTACATTTTATTTTAGATAATGTCTATTGACCTTTCTTCAAAATTATTGTCTCTTCTGCATTGTTTGTTCTTCTGTTAAGGCCATGCAATATGTTTGTTTTACAGAACTCATTCTTTGAATTTTTTTTAAATTTCTATTTATTTTATGAGATTATCCTTATATCCCCTTATTTGTTTCATCTTTTACTTATAAATATTCAAATATATTCATAGCACTAGTTTTAAAATCCTTTTCTGCTAGTACCAATGTCTAGGTTATATGTCAATATGTTTTATGGTGTTTTAATGTTTCGTCTAGGTTACATGTAAATATGTTTTATGGTCTTTTAATATTTTATGATGTACTGAGTATTGTATATAGACAACAGTGGAGACTGAGTTACATAACTCTTGCTTTCTTTTTATTTCTA
>NW_007825324.1:0-816 GCF_000696425.1 Galeopterus variegatus
TCTTATGTGTATGTGATGTGTGTGCATGTGTGTATGTCTAGAAGCACATGTGTGTATGCATGTTTGTGTGTGTGCGTATTGTGTGTGTGTGCAGGGTGGAGGTACAGGTCGGAGATTTGGGTCAGGCTCCAGTGGTTCAGGGTTCTCCCAAATTAACTGAAGACCCATTAAAAGGGTTCTTATGTTGGTAACAAGCAGATGTGGTCATTCTTCAATCCTGCCCCAAGACACTCTGATGATGAATCTTTACAAGACAATTCTCAGTATTGCCAAACAGCATCTTTACAGGAACCCACTGGATGTACCAGGAAGTTTACATCCAGAAAATAAAGGTTGGGAACAATGAGGCCTGGGTAAGACCTCAGTATCTCCTCAAGTTCCTCCAGAATCCAGGGATCCCAGGCCAGAGTCCTTTAGCACACTATTTGGTCTATTTGTGAGCTGCTGGCCTCTGTACCCCATCTCTTCCCCAACCCTAGCCAAAGATGGAGGATCCTGAAGATCACTAAGAACTTTCCCTTGCAAACTTACTGATTCTTCTCCACCAGTGCCAGAGATCATGCTGGGAATTGCTTCCTAAAGCCCATGCTGCTCTCTCTTCTCCACCCTGCTGGGTGGGGCACAGAGAACCGCTCCTTCCCGAGTGAACACAGATGCTGAAGACTTCTAAAACAAGTGTTCTAGTTCACGCCTGTTCTTGTGCTCTGTGAATTCTCTCTTGGTGCCAATAGCTTCATTGCAATGAGCATTCATCATCCATCTTCCAAAGAGTGTGGGCTACTTTAAATCCTAAAAATGGGGCCTTCTAGGACGGTA
>NW_007825325.1:0-816 GCF_000696425.1 Galeopterus variegatus
GAGTGAAGGAGAAGAGAAGAATGGATATAGAGAATAAAGATTAGAGGGAGTTTGAAAAAGAGAGCTTTTCAGTATTCTGATCCTCATTTAGACTTTTGTCATAAGAGAATTAGCATGAAAGGAAACCTCATTATTTCAGGCTTTTTAACAAAAATTCTCTTTGCTTTTGAAACAAGTCAAAACTTTGAAAATATGGGTTTGCATGAATATATTTTTGCAAAATGGATATTCTTTTTTGACATAATTTTTTTAAAAAATTTAAGTAAATGGTATGTACTGTGCTAGACATTTACTTGTTTCCACTCACATCCGTTCCTTGCATTTTTCTTGCTCCCTTCTATTTCACACACAAGGGAATGACCTCTGAAAGTGCATTTCCCTGACCTCCCTGGCTTCTGGTTAGGTTTGGCCAATGCAAGGCACTGAGATCAGAGGAAAGGAGGAAGGGAGAGGTCAGTCTACTCCCTTCAGCCCAGCTTTTGCCTCCTGTGGTGACTTCAGCTATATCTCCACTGTGGTCCACTAGCTTCGCGTATCTGTTGTGCCGATGAGAAGGCATCCTTTGGTCTTACATAGTTACACTGGTCATGAAGATTCACTGAGTTAGTCATGGTAAGTGCTAAGAACAGTGTCTGACACAGAGTAAGCACTCAATAAATAACAGCTGTTCTTTGTTGTTGTTTTTACCTATTTAGGGGAGATGCAGCAATCACTAAATACTGTGGTTTTACCAACTACAAATTTAAAATATCATGGTTTTGTCTTCGTATAAATGAGATTTTAATATTTATCTTTTTATGTGCCCATGGTGCATTC
>NW_007825326.1:0-816 GCF_000696425.1 Galeopterus variegatus
AGAGCATGGGATATCTTTCCATCTTCTTGTGTCTTCTTTAATTTCTCTCAAAAGTGGTTTGCAATTCTCATCATAGAGATTTTTCACATCCTCGGTTAACTTTATTCCTAGGTATTTTATTTTTTGGTGACTATTATAAATGGGCTACCTTTCTTGATTTATTTTTCTGCTAGTTCATTGTTGGAGTATAGAAATGCTACTGATCTTTGCATGTTGACTTTGTTTCCTGCAACTTTGCTGAAATCATTTATCAACTCTAAGAGTTTTTGTAGAGTGGTTAGGCTGTTCGATATATAGAATCATATCATCCGCAACAGGGACAGTTTGACTTCATCTTTTCTAATCTGTATGCCTTTATTTCTTTCTCTTGCCTGATTGCTCTGGCTACTACTTCCAACACTATGTTGAATAGGAGTGGTGAGAGTAGCCATCCTTGTCTTGTTCCTGTTCCCCATTCAGGGTGACATCGGCTGTGGGTTTGTCATATATGGCTTAAATTGTATTGAGATACTTTTCTTCTATCCCCAATTTATAGAGTATTTATTATGAACAAACATTGAATTTTGTCAAATGCTTTTTCAGCATCTATAGAGGTGATCATATGGTTTTTGTCTTTGATTTTATTGATGTGGTGTATCACATTTATTGATTTGCATATGTTGAACCAATTTTGCATCCCTGGAATGAATCCCATTTGATAATGGTGTAAAATTTCATGTATGTGTTGCTGCATTCTATTAGGTAGTATTTTATTGAGAATTTATTTACATCTATATTCATCAAAGTTATTGGCCTATGGTTTTCTTTTTTGTTGTT
>NW_007825327.1:0-816 GCF_000696425.1 Galeopterus variegatus
TAGCCAACTATATCCTTGTGATATTTTTTTTCTCTCTCACTGTGTTTCTAGGTTGGTGATAAGTCTTCACTCAATTCCATCTTGGCCTTTCTTCACTCAGATATTTTTGAAGGATTTGGAAATGTGAGAAAGGCTGACTGCCCTTTTGGTATGTTGTTGTAACTTCCTACTTTCCTGGTTGCATCTTTTTCTCAGTGTCCCATTTTTAGGGCAGCCATGCATATGTGCCTCTCAGTTCTCCTCTGGCAAGGGCTTAACTGATGGAAGCCCCAGGCTACTGCTTTCTGAATTCACCACCTCCTTTGCACAGACATGACACTACCCACAGGTTCCCAGCAGGGGTATGAAAGGAAGACCAGTTCTGAGAGACGTGGTTTTCTTCTGATGGGGACTGCCTCAAGGACTCCCATCAGTGCTGCAGAAACTCTCATCGAACTGTGCTTCAGTCTAAAACTTCCTTGCCTTTCTTTCTACTTCCCAGGGATCAGCTCTGCTTCATGGTGCGAGGTCCCTCTCTGGCTCCTTCCACTCCTGCCCCACATTCCATCAGCAGTGTTTTCTGTAATAAATTTCATGCATATCTCATGTTGGCTGCATTTCAGGGGGTAAAAACTAAATCATCAGGCTTGAGAATTTGCCTTTTAACTCCCTTTTTCCTTCTCCCATATTTATGCAGTAACCATGTCCTAGTAGGTATTTCGTATAGTGCCCTCTCCCCCATGTATATAATAAGTTTTGCATCTGTTTTTTGTTCCTTATTTATGTTGCAACCATTTTGGGTGGAGCACTCTCCGGTGAACTGAAGGCTGATGATTG
>NW_007825328.1:0-816 GCF_000696425.1 Galeopterus variegatus
TTGATTTGGAACTCTAAAACCATTTCTTATTATTTAGTTTATTATCCAACAGTGTGTAATTTACATTTACTTCATGCTGAGATGAATATATGAATAACACAGCTCTAAGCCTGAGATAATAAAATAAATATAAACTTTTTAAAAAGGCTTATGGAAGTAATCTATCCTTACTGAGTTAAACACATGTATAGAAGGGCCATAAAACCAAGAGGAGAATTGTACAAGAACAGTCAGAGACAAAACAGCAGCCAGATTCAGATTTCCTAATAAGTGAATGCTGATAATAAGTGTGACACTTAGAGTTTGTGATTCTCTTGAAAAGGGATGAGTAAGGGATTTCTGATCTACAGAGAGAGAGGAATTTCTCTTACTTGCATAATTAAAAATAATACTAACTCCTATTTATTAAGTACCAATTATGTGGCAGTAAAAGGTTGAATGAAATAATGTAAATAGGGCACAGCAACCTGGGATGTAGAGAAATTAGAACCCTTATGTACTGTTGGTGAGAATGTAAAATGGACCAACAAAATATAAGGAACCACAAAATATCCTGAATATCCAAATCAATCTTGAGAAAGAACAAAGTTAGAGTCCCCATACTCCCTTATTTCGAACATATTTCAAAGCTACAGTAATCAAAACAGTGTGAAAACATAAGTTCTGTGATGACAAAAATACTAATTACCCTGATTTGATTGTATACATGCATTAAAATATAATTCTGTACCCCATAAGTATGTGCAATCAATATCTGTCAATTTAAAAATTAATTAATTATTTTTTTAAAAAAACCAGTGTGGTACTGGCATAAAG
>NW_007825329.1:0-816 GCF_000696425.1 Galeopterus variegatus
ATGCCTTCAACAATCAGGAAGATAATTAAAATTTTTGAAACAAACTAGGTAAAAAAATAAATAAATAAATAAATGAGCTCACTGGCCCAATTAAAGCAGCAGAGGTGGGAACAAATTATGGACAAAATTAATAAATAAATAAAAGAGTGCAGCCTAGATGTTTGGCTCATGGTTTAAAGAAGGCCTTGAGAAGTTACCTACTTTAAGTCTATCCATTTGAAATTACCTGTGCAATGTCCATGCCAAAATTTTGACATTTTTTCCCTTTAATCTGGGTGTTATTATATCATCTCATAAATTGTTTTTGAAAACAACTTCAATCAAGGCCATAAATTCTAAATGGTACTAATTAAATTTTAGATCACAATATTTAATGTTAAGAATATGATATACTATTTGTAAAAAAATCTCACTATTAGTCATAGTTTTGGGTGACAACAACAGCAACAGAAACTAACGTTTGCAGGGGATTATATACTTTTGAAATCTAATTCTGATATACATTACATTAGCATTTCTAAATACAACAAGGTGAACTGTTGATCACTATGTACACTCAGGTTTTTTCTTTTTGGTCAGTAAGATAAATCTATTAATGTTGTTTGATACTGAGGAATACCACTGAAGTTGTGGTATTCTGTTCACCCAAACTGATTTTTGGATTTGGTAAGTTTTTCATCTGATGTTCTATCAGAAAAAAATCCTTTTATTTTGGCCTGAAACCTGAAGCTTCATTGATTCATATATCTGTTGCCTAGACTGCCACAGGATACATTTACTCTGAGAAGTTTATAGATTCTAATATTGTTTAGCTCA
>NW_007825330.1:0-816 GCF_000696425.1 Galeopterus variegatus
CCAGAGGCTGCTGCCCCAGCCCAGCACCCTGTTCATGAAGACGGGTGTCACTCTGAGAGAGACAGACTACTGCACTTCTCCCCAGCTCTGAAGTAGTAGTGTGCAGCAGTTTTGTTCAGGGGAAGAGGAAAGCCATAAGAAACAGATCTTAAAGACTTCCCCAGGTGAACTCACTTTATTTGAAACAGAATGTGGGAAAGTTCAAGCCTAAGGGCACTCTAGAAAAGAATGTAGATTTTGATGGTAAGTAATTAAGAGGAGGCTGCTTTGTAAACCACCTAGAAGTTTACTAGAGAGAACCAGGAAAAGAGAGAGCCAAGAGGAACCTTCCTGGAGTCAGAAAAACTCTCAAGGCTTCACCTAAAATATAACTGTAGCAAAGGGAATCAGACTTAATTGGATCAGACTGTAGAGCAATTTATTCCTCAGGGCATTTGGGAAAACAATAGAGCAATCAAACAGCAATGACTGGAGACTAAAAAAAAAGCTGGTGTGATGTCAACAGAGCAAACAGATTTACAGAGATCAAGACAGTAAAAAAGAGCCTTGCTAAAAGCACTATAATCTGGGCTATGTACATGCCCAAGGCTGCATCTTCTGAGGAGTGACATCAAAGACTGCACACTGTAGGGGACATAAATCTCACTAAGTAGTTCAGCCAACTCACTGAAAAAAAATAAACAAGCAAATAAAAATAAGGCTTGTAGAGGGATAATCAATATCAGATTTGCTACATTATATTACCCAAAATGTTGAGTTTTCAAAAAATAAATTATGAGACATGTAAAGAAATAGGAAAGTATGACCCACACACAA
>NW_007825331.1:0-816 GCF_000696425.1 Galeopterus variegatus
CTCCTAGAGGAGGGACAATGTGGCTGGAACATAGTAGGACTTCTTAAGTATTTGTTGGAGAGACAACATTGCAGCTGCAGGGCTCTGGTATGACCCAGTTCCTGGCTTTTCATAAAATGAACACTGTGGTAGTTTATAAGGCTTTAAGTTTATATATAATAATTACTAGGTTTTTGTAATTCTAATTACATAAAATAGATATTTTAATAATTTTTTTAAATAGTTTTTTTTTTTTCAAGAATAGTACAAAGAACTTTTTTGTCCTATTCTATTTTGGAAAAAGCTGCTGATTGGATTCTCCATCAGCCCAAACTCTGTGGTTCATAATTCTGACAAACAACGATATTCTCCTACATAACCACAATGCATAACAACCGAAACCAGAAAACTAACATGAATTTGACACTCTTGAAGATTACAGGCCAGTTTGGAAAATCCTTTAATTTGAATGTGTCTGTTCTTTCCTGAGAATTCCACTCAGGGAGGACTCCATTCAGCTTTTGCATTTTGGGGCAGGAAAACCACAGAAGGGATCCTGTGTTCTTCTCATTGCTTGCTCTATGGTAACATGCAACTTTTTTTTCTTATCCATAGTGCATTTGTCATTTTTTTTTAAACTGCTTTATTGACGTATGATTGTTTTCAGCTTTACTGAGGTATAATTGGCAGATAAACATTGCATTTATTTAAGGGGTACAACTTGATGTTTGGTATACATATACACTGTGAAGTGATCACCACAACCAAGCTAATATATATTCAGCACCTCCCACAGTTACCTTCGAGGGGGGGTTGAGAACACTGGAGATCTACTCT
>NW_007825332.1:0-816 GCF_000696425.1 Galeopterus variegatus
TGTTCTTTATAAATTACCCAGTCTCAGGTATTTCTGTTTTAGCAACAAAAATGGACTAATAAACAGCCAAACCTCAGCCCTCAGGGTCTGACTCAAATCTGACAGATGTAGCCCACAACAACCACACCCAGCCAGTACCTCTCCCTTAGCTCCTAGCCTAGACGTTGTCTCAGGTTCTCCCGTCCTGGGGGTGGGTCTCTGCTCTGTGGTGGCCAGAAGTGACCCAAGAGCCTTCTGAGCAGGACCAAAGAATGGTCTGTGTTCTTCCTGGGAAGCCCAGATGGGTCCTGGGGGCTGTGGGGAGACCAGCTGGGCACCTAGCCTGGTGGCAGGCCCAGCCCCTCCTTGAAGGGAGCCCAGCCTAGCAGGGGGGACAGACCAGTATAGCTCAGCCTCTGCCAGAACACAAGGCTCAGGGAGCACTTCATAGCCCAAGTCCGGCAATCAGGGATCGCAAGTTCTCTCTCCAGCCCCAGCATGGCCTGAGGCTGGGCACCTGGGGTGGTCGGCACGAGGCCTGATTATAGACTGAGTGGCCCAGTTCTGTGCTCTTCTCCCTGCAGACCTCACTGCAGGGTCTCCTGGGTGACTGTGGGGAAGGGTAACAAGAACTGGACTAGGAGCTATGCATACCTAGATTCAAGTCCCACCTCTGCTGCAGACTAGCTGTGTGATTGGGCAAGCCACTGAACCTCTCTGTGTCACCTCCATCTACTCCTATATAAAGGAGGCTAGGGCCGACCTGGTGGCACACTGGAGAGTGCGCCGCTTGGGAGCGCGGTGACGCTCCCGCCAAGGGTTCGGATCCCATGTGGA
>NW_007825333.1:0-816 GCF_000696425.1 Galeopterus variegatus
TCTACATCCAACAACTACAGAATATACATTCTTTTCATCAGCACATGGAATACTTTCCAGCGCAAACAATATGTTAGGTCACAAATAAAATCACAAGAAATTTTTAAAAATTGAAATTATTTCAAATATCCTTTCAGACCACAATAGATTAAAACTAGAAATCAATAACAAGCTAAACTCAGGAAACTATACAAACACATGGAAATTAAACAACATGCTCCCAAATGACCTATGGGTCCAAGAAGGAATTAAACAGAAAATCAAAAAATTTCTTGAAACTAGATAAAATAAAAACACAGAATACCAAAACCTGTGGAATACTGCAAAAGAAGTACTAAGAGGAAAGTGTATTACAATAAATGCCTTCATCAAAAGAATAGAAAGATTTCAAATAAATAACCTAGCACTACAGCTCAAAGAACTAGAAAAACAAGAAGAATCCAATCCCAAAATTAGTAGATGGAAAGAAATAATATCAGATCAGAACTAAATGAAATAGAGTCTCAAAAAATGATACAAAAGATCAATGAAACAAAAAGTTGGTTTTTCAAGAAGATAAACAAAATAGACAAGCTATCTGCTAGACTAACTAAAAAAAAAAGAAGAGGGAAGACCCAAATAACAAAAATCAGAAATGAAAAAGGAAACATTAAAACCAATACCACAAAATTAAAAAGAATCATTAGAGACTATTACAAACAAGTATACACTAACAAGTTTGAAAACCTGGAGGAAATGGATAAATTTTTGGACACACACAAACTGCCAAGACTGAACCAAGAAGAAACAGAAAACCTGAATAGACCAATGACAGTG
>NW_007825334.1:0-816 GCF_000696425.1 Galeopterus variegatus
TTCTGGTCATCTCATTTGGGACCTTGCTTACCTGTGCAATTACTGCATGTTTGCCCTATAGCAGAATCTGATTGTGGATATGAAATCTCATCGTGTCCATGGACCTTGCTCACGCTCAAGATGGAGGGAATTATACAGAGCATATGTACCAGCAGCATGTGTCCTATGGGTCACCTAATTATACAGAGCATATGTACCAGCGGCAGGTGTCCTAAGGGTCACCTTAGAGTTCTGCCCACCACAGATGGTTTGAAAGACAGTTAAAATGTGAATACCTTGCCTCGGGGAAATACACTCATGTAGTTTGAATAAGTAAAGATAGGATTTTATTCATATTAAAAGTATTATTGGGATCCATGGGGAAGTTGCTCTACAGCAATGCAGGGGAGTATGCTGAGCACCCTCACATTCTATGTGTGCCCTGGGTCCCACCATAGCAGAGCATAAACTATCGGTGTGGGGGCTCATCAGTATTCTTCTGCAAAGACTGGGGCTGCGAGACCACGGGAGACACATATTGGCGTCCTTCGTCCTCCTGGGACTTTATAAAGGTCTACATCTCTGTGCTTTGGAGTCAGCTGATTGGAGTGCAGGGGAGGAAGATAGGAATCCAGGTCCCTCCACTGGGGCCATTAGACCAGTCACTTAATGTAACGGAAGTTCACACATTTCAAAACTAAATGAGGAGATCCCCCAAAATGGCGACGGGTTCGGAGCGCCCGCGTCAGGAAACAGCGCGATCCTGAGAGCTGTGAGCTGTGATACCAGAGTATAGACTGCATTTCCAAGAGCAACAAAGGACGAATAAATCTTTCA
>NW_007825335.1:0-816 GCF_000696425.1 Galeopterus variegatus
GGGTCGCCAGACTCCTCACACGCCAGGCTGGGTCATCAGACCCTTTACACGCAGGTCTATGGTAGGTAACCAGCAAAAAGGTCCTTGGAAGCCACAGATTGGAAAGCATGGTCGCACAAGTGGAACCGCCCCAGGCAGTAAACTCCAGCCAAGGTGGTGGCAGGGGCACTAACTCCACCCACACACAACCTGCCCACAAAGAATGCAGCACCACCCCCAACCTGCCCTGAGGCCAGGGGGCCTGGTTACGTTATTCTATATTCCCAACATGGTTATATCGGTATACATATTTTTTTTTCAAAACTAACAAATTGTACATTTATGATCTGTTCCTCTATCTATATGCAGATTTTACCTCAAAAACAAATAAGTAAATGAATAACTATAAGCACACATTTACACCAGGCACACACACACTTCTCAACACAGCAGAGATATCTCAGTAAATGTCACTCTGTTGTTCAAAACCCTTCACTTTCTCCTCTAAGGAGCCCTTACCCTGTCCTACATGGTCACATTTACCTCCTTGCTCCTCTCCAAACCCACCATTCATGATCTTTCTTTGGTTCATTGCACCACCTGCCTCCTCTGGCTGGGCAACTCTTCCCCAGGCAGCTATGACCAACTCCCTCCCCAGTGTCCAATCTTTGCTTGCATGCCACCTTCTCGATGAACCTGATCCTGACCACAGTAGATAAAGTTATGCGCCCCCCTTCCTTCCTCATTTCTACACACTTCTACCGCCCCCCCACCAGCCTTGGCATTTTCCAGCTTGTAACATACAATATAGTCAACTGGTCTTACAACTATTGATTA
>NW_007825336.1:0-816 GCF_000696425.1 Galeopterus variegatus
TAAACAATACTCTAGACCAATTGGACTTGGCAGATATCTACAGAACACTCCATCCAACAAGCTCAGAATATTCATTTTCTCATCAGCACATGGATCATTCTCCAGGAGAGATCACATATTAGGTCACAAATCAAGTCTCAACAAACTCAAAAAATTTGGAATTATCCCATGTATTTTTTCAGACCACAATGGATTAAAATTAGAAATCAATAACAAATGAAATTCTGGATACGATACAAACACATGGAAATTAAACAGCATTCTACTTAATCAGATATGAGTCCAAGAAGAAATCAAGCAGGAAATCAAAAAATTTATTGAAACTAATGAAAACAATGATACATCATACCAAAATCTGTGTGATACTGCAAAAGCAGTACTAAGGGGGAAATTTATTGCATTAAATGCTTACTTCAGAAGAATGGAAAGATGGCAAGTGAACAACCTAATACCTCACCTTAAAGAACTAGAAAAACAAGTACAATCCAAACCGAAAGTTAGCAGATGGAAAGAAATCATAAAGATCAGAGCAGAACTTAATGATATTGAAACCCAAAAAACAATACAAAAGATCAATGAATCAAAAAGTTGGTTTTTGGAAAGATAAATAAAATTGACAAACCACTAGCATGGCTAACTAAAAAAAGAAGAGAGAAGACCCAAATAACAAAAATTAGAAATGAAAAAGGTGATATTACAACTGATACCTCTGAAATACAAAGAATCATTCAAGACTACTATAAACAACTATATACCAACAAATTTGAAAATCTGGAGGAAACAGATAAATTTGTGGACACACACAAACTACCAAAA
>NW_007825337.1:0-816 GCF_000696425.1 Galeopterus variegatus
GTCTTAGCACTAACTGACAAGGGTATAAATCTAATACAGCAAGTTTTTGGCTGAGAAACCAAAAATATGTAATTGCTAAATTTAACTAAAACTCAAACTGGGCTTTGTATAATTTGCTCTAATAAATGGATGCTAATTTGTCTAAAAATTATATATAAAGGGTTATATATATATATTAATTATATATAAAGGGTTATATATATATATTAATTATATATAAAGGGTTATATATATATATTAATTATATATAAAGGGTTATATATATATATTAATTATATTTAAAGGGTTATATATATATATGTGTATATATATATATATATATATACACATATATATATATAACCCTTTAAATATAATTAATATATATATATAACCCTTTATATATAATTAATATATATATATAACCCTTTATATATAATTTTTAGACAAATTAGGCCAATTGAACATCGATAAAAAAAAAACAAGTATGTAAAAAGGAGGTGATTTAACGAAAGCCATAAATGAGGAGTATGGTTATGGTTGGAGGAGCTAATAAATAAATAATAAATAATAAATAAATTAATAATAATAATAATAATAATAATAATTTTTATGTAAGAAAGCATCTGGTACAGTGTATTTTTGTCCTAGAGTAAAATGAGTGGCTATTTAAAAAACAAAAAGTATAGAACAAAAACAAAATGTCTAAGTAAGTCTTGATAATGGTTTAGGTAAATAAATTTGTTTAAAAGGTTTTACAGCAAATAAATAAATATATAAAGAGAGAGAGAAAGAGACACTTGAGTGCTCTTACTACAAAATTGTAAAAGGTTTTTC
>NW_007825338.1:0-816 GCF_000696425.1 Galeopterus variegatus
TTAAAAGAATTGACTGCCTGGGCATGGAATGAAGCTGTCAAGGGCATTTAAAGGCCTCTCACAGATATTAAAACTCTGTCATTTATAGTCATATCTCCCAGGCCTGTCACATAGTAGGTATGCCAGAAAGAGTTTAACAATTTCCACTTCATGTACTTCTAAAGCCCAAGAGCTTTTCCCTCTCCAGTTTATGAAACTTTTAGCCTATCCCTATCAACATTCCATCAGAAGAGCTCTAATGAGATACAGTCCTTTGGAAAGAATAGAGAAGAACAAGCTGGCTATGGCTGACTCACAGGGACCCAGGCCAAATTCTAAAAGAATGAAGTTTGATTCTAGCAATTTAATGTCCCCTTCTCCCTCCTTTTATTTTTCCTCCCAGGTCTTAGCCATCTCGTGCTAACCCTTATTTGATCAAGATCCTCTGACATGGAGCCAGGTTTAGGTCTGCCCTTCTTGGCATGATTTGACCTGCCTCAAAACCAAATTAACTTGGGCAGGCACGGTGGCGCACTGGAGAGTGTGCCGCTTGGGAGCACGTTGGCGCTCCCGCTGAGGGTTCAGATCCCATGTGGAGACCGGTTCCCGCTCACTGGCTGAGTGCGATACGGACGCAACACCGAGGGTTGTGATCCCGTTACCGGTCAGTAAAAAAAAGACAAAAAGGAAAAAAAAAACCAAATTAACTTGTTCCCAACTTCGACTCCTCAAGAATTTGCTCTAGGATAACAGTTACTAATAGGTTAATAGGTTCGTCCATGAGCACAGTCCTAGAAGAACAGATGAGACATCTTCATCATAAAGGATAGAAGTACA
>NW_007825339.1:0-816 GCF_000696425.1 Galeopterus variegatus
TGTTTTTATTTTCATTAGTTTCAAGAAATTTTTTGATTTCCTGTTTAATTTCTTCTTGGACTGATAGGTCATTTGAGAGTATGTTGTTTAATTTCCATGTGTCTGTATAGTTTCCAGAGTTTCACTTGTTATTGATTTGAAAATTTTAATCCATTGTGGTATGAAAAGATACTTGAAATGATTTCAATTTTTAAAAATTTGTTGAGCCTCAATTTGTGACCTAACATGTAGTCTATCCTGGAGAATGTCCTATGTGCTGATGAAAAGAATGTATATTCTGTGGTTGTTGAATGAAACGTTCTGCAGATATCTACCATGTCCAATTGATCTAAAGTACAATTTAAATATTGTGTTTCTCTGTTGATTTGTTGCCTAGATTATCTGTCCAGTGTTGAGAAAGGAGTATTCAGGTCTCCAACTATAGCTGTACTTGGGTCAATCGCTTTCTTTAGGTCCGATAGTGTTTGATTTCTGTATCTGGGTGCTGCATTGCTGGGTGCATATATATTTATGATTATTATGCCTTCCTCCTAGATACATCCCTTTATCATTATATAATGGCCTTTTTTGTCTCTTTTTATGCACCAAAAACAGAACTGTAAAGCTGATAGAATTGAAAGGAGATATAGATATCCACAACTATAGGTGAAGTCTTCAACATTCCTCTTAACAACAATTGATAGAACAACTAGGAAGAATATCCACAAGAATGTAGAACTCAATAATACCATCAACCAATAGGATATAATCAACAGTTATAGAACATTCCACCTAAAACAGCAGGTTACACATTCTGTTTAAGTGCCTATAGAATAT
>NW_007825340.1:0-816 GCF_000696425.1 Galeopterus variegatus
CAAGATTCCATACACAGGTCCAAATCCTAGCCAATCTCTGCAATGCACACTATCTACTGAACATAAATGTCAATTTCTCCTCACTATTCCTCAATATAATAGATAGGATTTCCCCATGGAAAATCTATCCTAGGACCACAGAAACTCCTCAGTTGAACAGAGAGCTTCTTCTTCTTTTTTTTCTTTTACAATTTTTAAATCACACTTTTTTATTCTTTTTCTTGTTCTTCTAGAGCAATCTGAAAAGTAATTGCTAATATCTCAACAGTTATTAAGAGATACTTCCCACTGCATTAGTACTATAAAATTAAATCTCTAAGTAAAAGGATTCAAGCACCATAAACATGGAAGAGTGTAAGTAAGCATATTCTATAAATAGTTCTTATGAGACTCCAGATTATCAGCCTGGCATAAATCTCTCCTTAGTATACCTAAAACACCCTCCCACCCAAAGATGCACATAGTAATTGTTCTAAAAGATAGCACACAATTAACTTATTAAGTAATATCCCCTTTAAAGGAACGAACATTGCTTTAATGGTTTGATGAGTTGAAATTACATTTGTAGAATAGGATTTTGGAACTTGATTAGTGGAAATTTCAGTCTTTGTTAGTGACACCTGGAATATGGGAGATTTTCGATAGAAATTCAAGGAAGCCCTGACTGCATGCTCAAATTTAAGTGCATATCATCTGCTACTTCATGTTAACCAGTTAGAAACTTAGGAATAGAGATTCGTTTTATCAAGCAAAGTCCCACTATCATCTCCATTCTCCTCTCCACACAAAAGAGTCAGTAAATGTAGGGGAGAAAAA
>NW_007825341.1:0-816 GCF_000696425.1 Galeopterus variegatus
GCAATGAGGAATTTGAGAGAAAGTAGGTAAGTGATCAGTTTGGAATTAGTGTTCAGTCTTGTGGATAGACTTAGGGGAAGGCCTGACCAAGATTCTTTACCTGGCTGCTCTGTAGACGAGCTCACATCTCTACAGCTCTATCTTGATAAGAATTATCGTCATCTCTCACCTGGATTTCCATGAGTGCCTTCTACCAGCCTGATTGCTTCCATGCTTGTCCCTTATAATAAACTGGCCACACGATCATGAAAGTAGTCATTGAAAATCTAGAGCAGGTCATGACACTTCTCTGCTTAGAATCTCCAATAAATGAATGAAATCCAAACTCCTCCTCATCTGGTCTCCACTTAACCTGGTTCTATTGGTTTTCTCAGCTGCAGGTTTTGGCCTCCTACTTCCTGCTTTCTTTGCTCAAACTCTCAAAGCTGATTTCTTTCTTGAGAAAGGAATTCCCTCTTTTGGGAGTACTCTTCCCCTAGATTTCGGTACCATTAACTCTCTCTCGTCTCTGAGCTCTGAGGTGGCTCCTCTGAATGTCCCCCCCTAAGCTTATCTAATGCTCCCCCTGCCAACTAGTTACTTGCTGTCCATTAACCCACTGGGCTTACTTCATATTACTTCCCATTCTCTGGAAATTCTGATGCTTACTTGTTTCCCACCTGTGTCTCTACCTGGAAAGCAGGCATCTTATCCAACTCATTGGTTGCTGTATATCCAATGCCTAGAATAATGTCTAACACACAGTAGGTGATCACACAGTGTTGACGGAATAAGTAAAGGAAGGAAGGAAGGAAAGATGGAAGGAAGGAAACAGGA
>NW_007825342.1:0-816 GCF_000696425.1 Galeopterus variegatus
GGTGGGGGGCATTCAATCAACTGGAACTACAGAATATACACTCTTCTAATCAGCACAAGGAACATTCTCTGGGATAGAACACATGTTAGTTCACAAACAAAGTCTTAACAAAGTTTTCAATATTGAAATGTTTTCAAGTACCTTTTTAGACCACAACAAATTAAACTAGAAATCAATAACAGGTGAAACTCTGGAAACTATAGAAATGCATGAAAATTAAACAATGTGCTCCTGACTGACCTATGGGTACAAGATGAAATCCAACAGGAAATCTAAAAATTTCCTGAAACCAGTGGGAAATACCAAAACCCATGGGATGTGGCAAAATCAGTACTAAAAGGGAAGTTTATTGCAATAAATGCTTACATCAAAAGAATAGAAATATTTCAAACAATCTAAAGCTGCACCTTAAGAACTAGAAAAACAACAACAATTCAATCCCCAAATTAGTAGATGGAAAGATAATTAAGATCAGAGCAGAAATAAATGAAATAGAGACCCCCAAATGATACAAAAGATCAATGAAACAAAAAGGTGGTTTTTAGGAGAAGATAAACAAAATAGACAAGTCATTAGCTAGGCTAATTAAAAAAAGAATAAAGACCCAAATAAGAAAAATCAGAAATGAAAAAGGAGACATTACAACCAATACCACATAAATACAAAGAATCATTAGAGACTACTATAAACAACTATATGGCAACAAATTTGAAACTTGGAGGAAATGGAAAAATTTCTGGACACAAACAAACTACTAAGACTAAACCAAGAAGAAATTGTAAATACGAACAGACTAATAACTTGAAATGAGATTGA
>NW_007825343.1:0-816 GCF_000696425.1 Galeopterus variegatus
GTCCTGAAGGTTAGGACTTCAACATTTGAATTTTGGGAGGGACACAACTCATCCTGTAACATTCCCCAAGGTATTTTTCAGTTCCAGAATTCTTGGATTTATTTTTTCTCTCTCAAGTTCTGACATTTTATTAACTTATCTTCCTAATAGGGAAGATTCAGCCTGTTATTTTTAGAAAAGACTACAAGGGACTGAAGTGGTATTTTTAGGCTGTCTGTTATTTTGTTTCCTTTAAGTTAAAGCGACTCCATAGGGCAGAGAGGGCTGTGTTCTAGAAAGTCTATGGGTAAACCTGAATTTTCTGTACTTTTTCTAAAGACAGGACCGCTGAGCATGTGGCCATTGGAGGCTCTTCTTTAAGAATCTGACCCCATGAGTACTTTTTAGGATTCCATTTTGCAAGGACACCAATACCCCACCTAACTCTGTCTTCAAGTTTTACCCTATGTGTTGGCTACGTTTTTTTAGAGGGTAAGGAATGGAATTGTGCTTGGATTCTTTTAAATCATTAGTTGTATTCTTTTGTTTTTCCATAAGGATGCAAGGTAAAATAAGGAAGACAGGACTGAGCTGACCCTAGCTAGAATAAAACCCCGTTCAGGATACTGCGAATCTCCAGGGATCTGATCATCTTGTTTCTTCAGAAGAAGTCCATTGTTCTCTGCCCCAGGTGACTTCAGGTAACAGAGCGATCTGCCCCTTCTGTCTCTGCCTGTGCTGCTCCCGCTGCTACCTGCGTCTCTCTGGTATCTTTGAGTTCCAGCTCCTTGACCTGGAAGCTGGGTGGATTGGTCAATCAGCAGTCAGTGCTCACAG
>NW_007825344.1:0-816 GCF_000696425.1 Galeopterus variegatus
CTTACAGAAAATTCTAAGGCAGGCAGGGCAGCTTGACACTTGACTGACATTATCTTACCCAGGTTACATGTGGCAATGGACTTCTTTCTTCAAGTCCTGCATTCCGAAACTCCACTTTTAGGATTGAAAATAACTTTATGTACTATTTCAACATTCTCTCCAACACAGGATTTAGCCTCTACAATGGCCATGGGGAGTGTCTGTTTTTTAGGGAACTCAGTATCACACAAATAGCCATCTCAGTATAATATCAGGTATTTCTCCTCTTGTTGAGTTGAAATCCACTTCCCTGTGAGGCATTTAATCTTCGGTCCAGGTTTTGTCTCCTGAAGCCACAAAGGATATTGCTGTTCTTCTCTAGGAGGGATTCTGGGATTGTACCAAGCGCCTAATCTCCAGGCATCTGGGCTGTTTACTTTTCCTTTATCCAGGAAGGGAACATCACTGACCTGGAACATTTGGCAGAGCGGCTCATAGCTGATGACCACTATGCCAAAGAAGAGATTGCTGCTCGGCTCCAACGTGTGCTAGACAGGTCAGACCTAAGTGATTGTTTTGTGAACTACAGAAGGTGTAGCAAAGTGACCTCATTGCTACCATTTTGATGGGGGTGATACTCTGAGTTCTTGTACTTTCTAGATGTCTAAAACTATCTTGACATCTTTGGAAATTTTCTAACCTAGACTTGTAGAATTAAAGACATGGAGCTACCTTAGAAATTACGTGGTTTCACACTGCATTTTATATCTAAAAGTAATGAGACTGTTTCAGAGAAGAAGGGACAGGTTGGCAAATGGAAAGATTCATGAATATGGC
>NW_007825345.1:0-816 GCF_000696425.1 Galeopterus variegatus
TGTGTGCTGTGTCACTGAGATGTTCCAAGTAGCAATCTTTACCTTCAAATAAAACACTCACTGGATGTGACTGGTGCCTTCAGCATCCATGTGACAATTTTTTTTTAATTGTGGTAAAATATAAGTCACATAAAAATTTACCATCTTAACCATTTATAAGTGTACAGGTCAGTGGCATTAAGTCCATTCACAATGTTGTGAAACCATCACCACCATCCATCTCCAGAACTTTTTCATCTTACCAGACTGAAACTCTGCACCCATTAAACACTAACTCCCTGCTTTCAATTATTTCGAGTATATACCCACAAGTGGAATTGTCAAATCGTATGGCAATTCTATTTTTAATTTTTCGAGGAACTGCCAAACTGTTTTCCATAGAGGCTGAGTCACTTTACATTCCTACCAGCAGTGCACAAGGGTTACAAAGTCTCCACACCCTCACCAACACTTGTTTTCTGTTCGTTTGGTAATGGGCATCCCAAGAGGTGTAAAGTGGTATCTCATTTGGCTTTTCTTACACAGTCCCCTTATTATTTTAATTATAGGTTTATAAAAGTTTTAATATCTAGTACCCCTTCTTCCTATCTTTCATTAGAAAAATCTTATTTGCTATTCTGACATTTCTTTCTTTCAGATGCACTTGGGAATTATTTTGCTACATTTCTTCCTATAAAATGTTTTATCCAGTAGGGGTTTTGATTGGAGTTGCATTTAACATATAAATTAATTTAAAATGCATTTTTAAAATAAAGTTTTAGTCTTATCTAAATCTTCTCTCTCTCTCTCTCTCTCTCTCTCTCTCTCTCTCTCTCT
>NW_007825346.1:0-816 GCF_000696425.1 Galeopterus variegatus
ATTTACTCATCTATATAACCCCAGCATCTAGAACTGTGCCTCACATGTGCTTAACAAGTCTCAAGGTATCGTTGGTGGATAACTTGGTAATATTCAGAAAGGATATAGAGTTCCAGTTAGTAGTGGTAATTTTCTTAAAGGGATTTGAACTAATATTGCATTTTATTATTTGGGTAAGTGAGACAGCAAGGGACCCACTTAACAATAGAACCTAACATCTTACTTCTGCCCACCGGGCATCTCTCATTTGAATGGGTTCTTTAAAGGAAGTGCTATTGATGGTGAAGCCTCCTAAGCAGAGCCACCTTTTTTCCCTGTAGTAACCACATTTATATTGCCAATTTACTTTCAATTAAAAGGACTGATGAAGAGCATGTTTATCATGAAAACACAAACTCAATCAGGTCTCAGAGTCACTGTCAGCATCTTCTTTTGTAACATTCTGCCCCTGATGACACAGTAGGGCTAGACTTCCCTGTGGGAGCAAAAAGTAGCAGCAGTACTTATCTCCTTAGAGAAAGAGGGGTAACCTCAGAAGAGAAGCCTCCTAAAGGACTTTCGCTTATTGTTTTTCCACAGAATTTTAGAACTAGAAGAAAACTTAACGATTGTGCATCTCAGATCTTTCTTTTATATGAATAAGGAAAGTAAGGTCTGGGGATGTTCAAAAACTTTCCAGGCTTGCGCAATTGGGTATTAGAGGGAACGTGAAACACAGGCATGTTCGGAGTCTCCATCCAGTTGTTTGTCTACGTTGCTTCATCTGAAGTTTCTACTATGGACTTAATAGTGGAGTTCTGGTAAAGTATTCTGTGC
>NW_007825347.1:0-816 GCF_000696425.1 Galeopterus variegatus
TTAACAAATGCTAATGAAAATACAAGAAGACTAAAGTGGACATGTAGAAACGATGATTTCCCTGGAAATAAATGTTACATGAGAGTCACATAAGTACATCAATAAGTAGTGAAACTTCCACTTATGCACAATAAAATTTCAAAAAAAGGTTTTCTAGAACTAAAACATATTATAAAGAAACTGACAACTGAAGAGTTACTGCTAATAATTGAATTATCCATCTGGTGAGCAAACATAAGAAATACCTCAAAACGATGCAAAAACAAAACCAACAAAATTATGAGCAATTATGTAAGAAACTATAAGACTTAGAGAATAGACACACTAAGCCACATATAAACAATAGTAGTGGTAGTTGGATTAAAGGCAGTAAATAGAGGAATAAAAATTAAGTATTTAATAGTAAAAATATTCCTGAGCTACAAATAATTACTCAGGTCTACGGATTAAAAAGATCCATAGTGCTAAAGCACAGTTAACAGAGGAAAAATACATCTCACACATATCCTTGTGAACTTACTAAATTCTAAAGATATGGCAATATCTAAAATGTTTTCTTAGATAAAGTTTGGACAACTTATTGATTTATATCAATCAGATCAGCCCTCCCATCAAGAGTATGTAGAAAATCTGCATAAAGTACAAAAAAAGAGAATAAGTAGAAAAGCTGTATATTTTTTTCCATTGTTTGTCTTAACTGACACATTGTAATTATACATGTTATGTGGTACAATCTGATGCATTGATACATATAAATTTTGTATAACAATCAGGTCAGGGTAGTTAATGAAACCATCAAGACAAGAATAAGGATAG
>NW_007825348.1:0-815 GCF_000696425.1 Galeopterus variegatus
AACCACAAAGCCCCATAAAAATGTAAGTAGTTATTATTTCAACAGCCACCTGAAAGTGGAATAAGCCATCTGGGCAGGTGGTAAGCTCCCCATCACTGGGTTCATGCAGAGAGTAGCTGAGAGAGGAGATGCTTGCATGGAGCCGAGCAGCAGCTTAGGCTCCCGTCTGGGGAGACAGAGCTGTTCAGTGATGTAGGCCTAGAGCCCAACAGTGTAAGTTCACATCCCAGCTCAGTTACTCCTTACCTATGGGGTTTTGATTAAATTCCTTAATCTCATGGATCCTTTGTTTCCTCGTTGCTAAAACTGAGATAATAACATTACCTGCCTTATGTGCTTGTTTTGAAGATTCAGTAACATAATGGACGAGTAACTGGTTTATTGAGCCATTCACATGAAATGGCCTTTCTTTCCCTTTTATTTTCTTCCTCTAGTGGTACCCCTCACACATTTGGTGATGATGACTTTAGCAGATGCCAAAACATTCTGGTCATTAAAAGTCCATTCTAATTTAAAACTCTTGCTTGATTTAAATCTCATTTCCTCACCAGCGCCTCGGGGCCCATGCCCTCCAGGGCATGGAGTGGGGGACCAGTCCCCCCACAACCAGGCACACCACCACCACCAAGGAGCATGCCAGAAACATCATCTTCATGTGGGTGGCCCACCACAGCCACCACAATAACCACGGTTGCCATAAAAGTGGCTAGACATCACAACCACCATGCAGATAGTCCACCAGCCACTGGAGTGTATTAACACAAGGAGAGTCACCAGCAGAGACCAAAGAAAAGAAGAGGATGTCTCTCTCCACA
>NW_007825349.1:0-815 GCF_000696425.1 Galeopterus variegatus
CATAGTAAGAACCAATGGTGGTTTTTCAGTTGGTTCGTTTTTGTCTTTTTAATGGTGTTTTGGGGACTGCATCATAAAGGCATGTCTGAGCCTGTCTCTACTGGAATACATTTAACACATCGTCTGCATACAGGAAATAATAAACATTAACACTTATTTTTCAAATGCTTTTTAATTAACAGTTAAAACTCAATGTTTTCTTAATTATTTGTGGCAATTTCCCTGGGTTTTGTGAATAGAGGCATTTGAAAAAATTATAGCTAGTTAATCCCTTGACAGACTCATAAAGTAATGGCACAATCTACTGTTTTTTTAACAATATAATGTATTGTATTAGAAATCTTTGGGATTCAAATCACACACTTACATAAATCTCAAACCTGCTTAAGCAAATAAGGAAATTCATTGGATCATTAATTAAAACCCCCTGAGATGCGATTGGCTTCAGGTGTGACTTGATCCAGGTACTCCTACAAGTATCAGAATGCAGGACCTCTGTGCTCTCCTTCATAGTGGCTTTACCCTCACATCTTAGCTAGCAGCCCACTGGCAGCTCCAGACTTAAATCCCTCCAACTTCAAACCCAATGTAAAAGCAAAAAGGGCCCTCCCTGTCTCTCCACGAGAAATTCTGGATTTAGCACCAGCATTCTTGGTTTGGGTCCTATGCCCATCTTTGACAATCACTGCAGCAAGGGGAATATGATGCCCCAACTGGCCAAGAATACTTCAGTGCCTCTTGATTTTCTAGATTTAGGTATGGAAAAAGATTTATCCAAACACGTAGTCTAAGAATGGGTTTAAATCTCCCAAAGA
>NW_007825350.1:0-815 GCF_000696425.1 Galeopterus variegatus
AAAAAATTACAAAACAAATTTTGAAATAAAAGACTCAGATTTGAGGCTTCCAGTCAAGATGGTAGAATAGATGGTCCCTGGCATCACTGTCTCCCACAAATCAATTTACAACTATTAAAAAGCAATGACAGCCAAGCTGGGGCCCCTAGAGCTTGGGGAAAAGAGATGTATGGAGTTCATGAAGGCAGGAGAAGCCATGATGAGAGAAAGAAAGGATCCTCCCACAATTTTGAGCCCCGGCTGCTTCAAGGCTGGCCCTGGTGAGCACATGGAGCGGAGCGAGAGCTGGCAAAAGCTGCAGCTGTGACCTTCGTATGAACTTGCTTGGAGGCTGTAGGGGAAAAGAGAGCCTTGGTGGCCCCTAGGCCAGCAAGATTACTAAGAGTTCCCGTGGGCCCACACAGAAGCAAGGTGTCACAGACAACTGAAAAAGGAGCCAATCAGAGGCTGGTGAGTCATCACAAGAGACCAGAATATGGCCTGTCCCATGGGAAGTGTTTGAAGTGGGGGTGGTGGGGGAGACGGGCCATCAGGGGAACGTTGGGGCACAGCATGGACAGCTGAACGGCCTTCCATTCAGCACAGGCCCACTCACTGGAGACTGATCAGGAGTATAGAACTGCAGGGGTGTAGTTTGTCCAGTCCAGAGTTTCCAAACAACCCAGGTATACTGGATCTCACAAAATCCAGAAGTGCTTACAAAGTCAACAACTAAAATGAGAGCTGCACAAAAAGCCCTCCCCAGTGAATCAGCAGCAAAACAGCAATTTAGATCAACCACAGGGCTCAAGGGTTGGTTCCCACAGGAAGTCCCC
>NW_007825351.1:0-815 GCF_000696425.1 Galeopterus variegatus
TTTCAAGAGGTTATTTTTCTATCATCCTCTTATAGGACTAACCAGGGCAGGACTGATTCTGAAATGTATTTTGGAGAACAATAGAAAGTGTGTGGGGATGGAGGGACACTAATAATCTTTAATATCATATTCCACAGGGATAATAATTCACAAATTACCAACACACTTTCATGTGTATCATCTCATTTGATCCTCATAACAACAGCAGGATGGAAACAAGATTGGTATCAACCCTATCGACTGTTGTTTTCACAGGCAAGTAAGGTTCAAAGGCTCTGAATGCTATATAACTTAGCTAGTAAGGTAGCTAGAACCTCAATTAACTGGAACCCAAGTCAGTCCTGTAAGGCCGGCATGTCCTCTGCTGTGCCACACTCCTGTCACACTGACCAATGCCCAGTGACCAACACTGAGGGAAGGGGGTGCAGCCACCCAGGGGACAGACATTAAACCTGAAAACAATTTCACAGATACCATGCAGTGGAATCTTCACAGTAATTAAAAATGAACTACCACTATACACAACAATGTGGATACTGTTTAGTATAGGCAAATGTGTGAACTAGGATAACAAATCAAAGAATCCAGACGTACACATACATTCTGCATGATTCTATTTATATGAAGTTTAAACACAAGTAAAAAGAATCTATACGAGAGAAGTCAGAACAGGGTTACCTTCTGGGGGTACTGTCTAGAAAAGAGTACGTGGAAGATTCACAGGTGCTGATGATAGCGTGTATCCTGAACTGGGAGGTGGTTACACCAGTGAGTTCATTTCCGAAGTCACTGGGCACTGTTCAATAAGTTTGTGC
>NW_007825352.1:0-815 GCF_000696425.1 Galeopterus variegatus
GTGACTATGTATATTACATGGCAAAGGAGAATTAAGACAGTATATGGAAATAAGGCTCCTAACTAGCTAACCCCAAGAGAGGGAGATTAACCTAGTTTACCTGGCTGGACCCAATATAATCACAAGGATTCTTATAAATGGAAGGAAAACTGCAGAGTCAGAGTCAGAGCAGTGCAATGAAAAAAAGACTCAACTAGTCATTGATGGCTTTGTGGATGGAAGGGAAGCATGAGCCAGGGAATGCAGGTGGCATCTGGCAGCTGGAAAAGGCAAGGACAAAGATTCTCCCCTGAAGCTTCCAAAAGAGGAATACAGCTTTGCTAACACCTTGGTTCTAGCCCAGTAAGGCTCATTTTGGTATTCTGATCTCAAGAACTGCAAGATAGTAAATTTATATTTGTTAAGCCACTCGGGTTGTATTAATTAGTTAAAGTAGCAATAGTAAGTAATACACCTGGAGAAGAGGGGAAAAAAGTGAAGGAAGCAGTTCAAAGATTAAGTAACAGTTGATGCAGTTGCATGGGAAGGTCAGTGATATGGACAGAAATATGAGGAAAAATTGTGAACTATGCCCTGCCTGTAAGGACAAAGCCAGAAAGAATTTTAGCATGGCTCTAGGTGGTTATTTCATATAGTAGTTCTCAGAAGATGAACGATGAGAGAATAAAGGGCTGTTCTGAAAGGATAAGAAGCATGACTCAATGAGTTCAAAAGATAGCAGAATAAAATTATATTTAGTATGCAATGCTGTCAGAGATAGAACTAAAATCACTTATCCACATACAAATATAGACACACACACCCATACTCACAAA
>NW_007825353.1:0-815 GCF_000696425.1 Galeopterus variegatus
TTTACTTTTTTCCTGATCAGTCTGACTAGAGGTTTATTAATGTTATTGATCATTAAAAAAAAAAAAAAACAGCTTTTATTTTTATTTTTCTCTGTTGTTTTTCTGTTTTCTATCTCATCCATTTCCACTCTGATCTTTATTGTTTCCCATTACTGGGGGTTTTTTTTGTTTGTTTCTTTTTGGGTATTTTTTGGCAGCTGGCTGATAGGGGATCTGAACCCATGACCTTGGTGTTACCAGCACCACACTCTCAAGTGCGCTAACTGAATAGCCTTTGCCTGGGTCTCATTTGCTCTTTTTTTTTTTTTTTCCTTTTTGTCTTTTTTACTGACCGGTAACGGGATTGCAACCCTTGGTGTTGCACCCGCACCGCGCTCAGCCTGTGAGCGGGAACCGGTCTCCACATGGGATCCGAACCCTCAGCAGGAGCGCCGCCGCGCTCCCAATCGGCGCACTCTCCAGTGCACCACCGGGCCGGCCCTCATTTGCTCTTCTTTTCTCATATCTTTTAAGTGGAAGCTGAGGTCATTGATAGGAGACCTTTCTTCTTTTCCAATATCGGAGTCTGCTGCTGGAAATTAGCCTTTGAAAACTGCTTTAGTTGCATTCCACAAGTTTTCATTAATTTAAAATACTTTCTAATTTTCCTTTTGATTTCTTCTTTGACCCGTAGGCTATATTGAAGTGTGTCAGTTTCCACATGGTTGGGGATTTTCCAGGTATCTTTCTGCTGTTGATTTTAAATTTAATTCAGTTGTGGCCAAATAACATACTTGGTATGATCTGAATCATTTAAAATTTATTGAGACCTGTTT
>NW_007825354.1:0-815 GCF_000696425.1 Galeopterus variegatus
GATCGCAACCCTCGGTGTTGCTCCCGCGCCTCGCTCAGCCAGTGAGCGGGAGCCGGTCTGTGCGCCGGTCCAGTGCGCCACTGCGCCGGCCCCTTCACTGACTAATTTTATATGCTCCTGTCATGAATTCATCTCCAAACTTTCCAACAGAAATGTAAATCTCCTCTAGATACATTAAAACACAGGAAGCAATATGTCACTTTTTATTGCTGTTATTATTTCGTGGTTATTTAATCATGGTGTCTCTAAAGTCTTTCTTGATCTGCATAAATGAACATATCTGATGAACCTCTAATTTGTCACCACAATAGAGATGTGGCCCCTCATCCAAGCCACAGCTCTAAGCCAGTTCATGCCCCAGAGTCCCTGGGGTGAAAGGAGGACTCAGGGATATTGAGGAGAGGCCCCGCTGCACAGACAAAGTCTCAATGGTGAATGTGTCTCCTGTCATTTACTGAAGGGACCTGTGCCATTTACCAGGGTGACTGTGTACTGGAGAAAGAGAAAACCCAGACTTTGCAGGGAACACCAGACACTGACTCCACCATGATGCTAATCCCTGGGATCCAACCTGCCATGTGATCCTTTCAGAGTAGGGTCGTGTGTGGTCCGGGGACACACGCGGTGTGGCCTGGCTAATCACCCTTTGTCATTCTGTGCTCTGGAATGCGTAGTGTAACTGGATGAAACTCAAGTGTCTGGCAGAATCCACACGGTTATTTCTTGTTCCATGACGGTCCAGTGAAGTGAAAGTCTTTGGAGCTTCCTCTCCCCACCAAGATATTCAGCTGAAAACATTGCCGCATCTCTGTGGC
>NW_007825355.1:0-815 GCF_000696425.1 Galeopterus variegatus
TAAATAACTTGCCCAGGTTCACACAGTTGGCAGGACTGGGATTTAAACCATGGTCCATGCTTTTATCCACTGTGTCATAATGTCTCTTGGAGGACTCATAAGTAAAGAAAATGGCTTAAATTTGAATTAAGATTTCACATACTCATTTAAGCATAGAACATTTTTTTAAAGGCATCGCAATTACATCTGGTAGACTAGCATTTTTCGAAATAATTTGGAAACTAGCACTAAGCAGGTTAGATGACGCTAATGAAAATCAACATAGCTGCCAAAAAAAAAAAGAAAAATGGCATAGTTGCCAAAAAAAACCCAAACAAACAAACCCCAAACAAATCTGAAATAATGCTGTTTTGCAACAGAAGAAGAGTTCTGTTCAAGAGATATAGTTGTCCTACTGTGTGCTCTGTGTTTGCCTGACCTCACATGGAACACTCTGCTCAGTGGTGAGCATCACGTTTTCACCCAAACAAAAGATGAATAAGAATCTTAATGTCACTATCATGTGAGGAATAGCTGATGGTGTTGGAGATGTGTAGCCTGGAAAGCAGATGAGAAGACAGAATTAACTTCTTCAAATATTTGAAGGGTTTCCTTGCATTCCCTTGCAGGATAGAAGTGGAAGCAACAGGTAAATGTTATAAAGAAGCAAATTTCAGCTCAGGATAAAGGAGACTTTTCCAGAATAAAACAGGCTGATTGTGAAGTCTTGAATGCCCAGCGCTCTGGGCTGGCTGGGCAGGATCACAGCACAGCTGGGGACACAGCTGTGGCATGGTGGAAAGAGTGTGGTCAGAAGACCACGTTCACATCCTGGT
>NW_007825356.1:0-815 GCF_000696425.1 Galeopterus variegatus
GGTGGTGGGGGGGAAGAAGACAGAATAACCACAACAATTCCTTGAACTATTTAAGTCAAGTGAACAGATAATGATGTGGGGGGTGGTGGTGGTGGAGGGGAGAGGGTGGAGAAGAATGGGCAAAAGGGCATGAAAATCAAGCATAATGTATTTTGAGAAGTAAAATAAAAATAAATAAATAAATAAAAATAAAAATACAGCACTTAGAATAGCATGAAAATATACCCAACATCTAGGGAAACATCTGACAAGATTTGAATAATCCAGAAAGGGACAATCAAAGAATATTGAAAGAAAAGATAAGTCCCAAAAATGGAGAGACGTGTGACATTCATAGATTGGAAAATTCAACATTGTAAATGTATTCAATTTTCCCAAAATTTATCTGTAGATTTAATGAAATCTCAATCCAAATTCCAACATGCTTGTAATATGTGTGAGCATGTGTGTGTAATTTGACAAGCTGATTCTAAAATGTGAATAGAAAACCAAATGGTCAAGAATAACTTAGAAAAATCTGAAGAAGAAAAACAAAGAAAAAGACTTATTCTATTTGATATCAAGACTTAATTCTATAATAATTATGGCACTGTGGTATTGCTGCAAATATAGAAACACGAAAATAATTAGGTATATAAAAATAGACTCAAACAAATATGGACACTATTTCAATGTACAGTGTTGAGTAAATTAGACAGAAAAAAATAAAAACCTTTATCCTAAAGCATATATAAAAATTAATTTCAGATGGACCTTCAATTTGAATGTGAAAGTCACTAGAAAAATATGTAAGAGAAAATCTTCATAATCCTGGA
>NW_007825357.1:0-815 GCF_000696425.1 Galeopterus variegatus
AAAGTAAATTTATTTTTAAAGGGCAAATAGCAATATTCAGGAATGTTACTTATTTGAAGAAGACATTGGGATTTTTCAAAAGATAAAATCTCTGTCTGTAAATGCTCATGCTTTGAAAGCATATGACATTTACTCAACAACAAAAATATAAATTGATTTGCTTTGTCGTTAGAGTTTGGGGGACGTAGTATGTATTATAGTGGGATAAAAGGTGCAAGCATTGTCCTCTGGAAAACACTAGTCAATTTTGCACAGGGGAACAATAGGATCCAGATTTAAGTTCTATTTCTGGCTTGTTACTAATTCGATTTTTATTATTAACCAACTCCTCCATCTATCATGGGCTTCAAATTAATTGGTTCGATCTATTCAATCAGTCAATGAAATATATGTGATCTTATTGTCATGTCACTCCTGCTAGAATCCCTCCAAGGGTTTCCTATCACTTCCAGAATAAAAGCCAAAATTTTCAAATTGACATCTTGCACCACTCAGCTCTCGCTAACTCTATTCCAGCCTTAGTGGCCTCACCGCTAATCCTAGGTAACTCCAGCCATATCTACCACCACGATCAATGATTTGCACACACGTGCTGTACACTGTGTGTCTAGAATGCTCTCCTACCTGGGCAAACATTCTTTGCTTGACCAAACTTTAGTCAGGCTCCTAAATCTTCTCCTAAGTTTATCTGTGCAATTCCTTATGAAATCCAGTTTGAGCAAAGAATCCTGCTAAGTCAGATTCCTGACAACCCCTCTTCCCCTGCATCTGATCCAGTTCTTCATTCTCCACCATCCTCCAGGTGATGTCTAATC
>NW_007825358.1:0-815 GCF_000696425.1 Galeopterus variegatus
GATGATATATCCAGGAAGCATAGAGGTAGGACATGCCCTGTCCCTCATACCGCACGCTGACCGGGGGGCACATGGCCAAGCCGCCTGCCTCCTGTTGGGGTGGACAGCAGAGCAGGACTTGCTGGGGATCTCGGGGTCTGGCCCAGGTATGGGGGGGCACCCTGAGATACTAAGCAGCAGGAGGAAGAAGAGGAGGAGGAGAGAGGTGTTTCTCGTTTGGAGATTTGGGGTGGGCGTGGGTGAACTGGGCTCCGATTCAGTGGGGACTGCAGAGGTTGCGAAGTTTGAACTCCCAGAAATTTCTGCAGCTGTGCACTTGCTCTGGTCCCTGGGAAGCTGAAAGGCAAAGGAAGTGATGTTAGGCACCCCCGTAGCAGGCAGGGTGGGAGCGGATCCCATGGACCAGAAGGGTGAAGGGAGGGCGAGGGGTGTGCTAGGTTCAAACTGGGCCCTTTAGAGCAGATTCTGCCCAGCGTGAGTCTGGGAGCTGCTCGGGCCGCCCCATCCAGCCCCAAATGGGCTCATCAGGCCCGGACCTCTTCCCTGGGGATCCCCCAACACCCTGGCAGCCTCACCTGACAGAACCTGAGGGGCCCTGAGGGAAGCTGACAGAACCTGAGGGAAGCTGACGGAAACTGAGGGAAGCTGACAGACCCTGAGGGAAGGTGACAGAACCAGAGGGACCCTGAGGGAAGGTGACAGAACCTGAGGGAAGCTGACAGAACCAGAGGGAAGGTGACAGAATCTGAGGGAAGCTGACCGAACCAGAGGGAAGGGGACAGAACCTGAGGGACCCTGAGGGAAGCTGACAGAAC
>NW_007825359.1:0-815 GCF_000696425.1 Galeopterus variegatus
CGCGGCCGCGCGCGGAGCACCCCGCCCCTCGCCTTGCACCGTGTGCACAGCTCGCCTGCCGCATGTCCTGTATTGGAACCCGAGCCGTTAGAGAGAGAGTGAAAGTGGGTCAGTTGAAAGTGTGGACAGGTTACAAAAAAACTGTACCAGTCAGGGCTTTACAATTGTGTAGCGTCTTATTAAACCCGTGGAGTGGTTATTGATGACATATCCATTGTACATTGAGTGCTTTAGTGTGCCACAGGGACTATAGTAAGCGTGTTATGTGCGAGATCTCATTTAACCCCTGTGACAATCTGAGGTAAGGATTGTTCATTACTCTAATTTTACAGAGGAGGAAACGGAGGCCCAGACAGGTTAAGTAACTTGCCCAAGGTCACAGAGCTAGTGAGTAGCAGAGCCTACTGGTTGACATCAGAGGCCCCAGCAGGTGCTGAAGGCCAACGGAGAGTAGACATCACCAACAAGAAAGAATAAGGTTCGAGAAGCCACGAGTCTTGTGTTCAGGAAGATCATATTCATGGGGCAGTTCCATGGGTGAACAGGAAAAAGTGATGGAGGGGGCGCTGGGGCGTGGGGGGAGCGAGAAGAGGAAGACCCAGTCCAGCCCAGAAGAGATGTTGCATCGTCTTGGGCCAGAGAGTGAGAAGGTGTGTGCCAGGCAGGGAGGGGGAAGTTGTGTTCCAGCCTGGGGAGGGAGTAATCAGCACGAAAGTTGGCATTGCCCTGGAACATTTGGAAGGGAAACCGTCACAAGAACTTTCTTCCCCAGTGGATGCTGAGGGGAAGAGCAGAGGCGGTGTCCAAATTCCTCT
>NW_007825360.1:0-815 GCF_000696425.1 Galeopterus variegatus
TAACACAGTGCTTGCTCGTTAGAAATTTCCTAACTTTGTAAAATATATTTCAATTTGAACTTAAATTTAATGCAGAACTTATTCAAAATGGTCATAAATGAAATTTACAGGTGGCTAAATATTACTTTGGTTACACTTAATATGTTTCCACCTTTATTGGGGTATGACTAACAAGTAAAAGTTGTTTATATTTAAGGTTCACAAAGAGATGCTTTAACATATGTACACATTGTACAATTATTGTTACAATTAAGCTAAATATCACTTTTTATAGTTATTTTGTGTGGTGGGCACATTTGCGATCTACTTTCTCAACAAATTCAGGGATACAATACATTATTATGTACCATAGTGACCATGCTGTATGTTAGGTACTTATTCATTTTGTAAAAACAGGTCCATCGTTAGGTACTTCTTCATTTTGTAAAAACAGGTCCATGACACCTGAGCAATATTCCCTATTCCTCATCGACCTCCAGCCCCTTGTCACCATCATTCTATTCCGTTCCTCTTAATTTAATTCGTTTTTAGATTCCACATATTAGTGAGATTGTGTAGTGTTTTTTCTTTTGTGTCTGGCTTATTTTACTTAGCATAATGTCCTCAATGTTTATGTGTGTTGTTGAAAATGGCAGGATTTCCTTCTTTTTAAGACTAAATTTTACAGAGATATATAATTTTCATGTTCTTTGGATATATACCCCGAAGTGGGATTTCTGGAATATATCATAGTTCTATTTCTTATTTTTTATAGGCTGTTTTCTATAAGGCTTTACCTATTTAAATCTCACTAGTAGGGTAAAAGGGATTCCTTT
>NW_007825361.1:0-815 GCF_000696425.1 Galeopterus variegatus
CGACTATAAAGATTTGAGAGAAAAATTTCAAAATTTGAAGGTCAGCATAAAAGACTGGAGTGCCCAAAAGAGAAAAACAAAGCAAAACATAAGACAAACTTTAAAAGATAAAAATGAGACAAAAACAGTTCTTTGGAAATAAAGAAAGATGCTTTCAAAAGCTTTAAAGAAAAAGAAAAGTCCTTTGAGTATCTAGAAAAAAAGAGGAAGCAATACAGAAAGAAAACGAAGTTAGAAAGGGCTGGCTGATTAGCTCATTTGGTTAGAGTGTGGCCTTATCACACCAAGTTCAAGGGTTCAGTTTCCTGCATTGGCCAGACACCGAGGAAAAAAATATAGGAAAAAAAGATAAGAAAGATAGAATCTCAACATTTTTGAGAGGAATATTTTGTGACAGAAGGAACTGGAGTAACATATTTAAGAACCTCAAGGAAAGCAACTGTGAGCTATGGATTTCATACCCAGCAAAACTGACTTGCAGATATAAGAAGCACTAACATTCACGTCATCATGTAACACCGCAGGTAACACTGTCCGCATGGTCCCTTAAAGAGGGCTGATCGAACTTAGGACAGTGAAATGCTCAGAACACGACGAGTAAATGAGGTTCTGTGAGAGGGTGAGTGGCCGGGGTGGTGGTCATGAGGGTGATCGCCTTATAATAATTTATTAAGAGCTTTGCTTTGGACACTTTTCTCTTGGCGGCTGGCCGATACAGGGATCCGAAGCCTTGACCTTGGTGTTACAAGGCAGTGCTCTAACCAACTACGCTAATCAGCCTGCTGGACACTTTTCTACATACTAGGGCATTTCAA
>NW_007825362.1:0-815 GCF_000696425.1 Galeopterus variegatus
TAACACAACAGAATGAGAAAAAGTATACAGGACCTGAAGGAAGAAATGTACAAAGAAATCAATGCCCTGAAAAAGAACGTAGCAGAGCTTGTGAAGCTGAAGGATTCATTCAACAAAATAAAAAACACAACAGAGAGTTTAAACAGCAGGCTAGGACAAACAAAAGAGAGAATTTCTGACCTTGATGATGGCCTGTTCGAAATAACACAGGTGGACAAAAAGAAAAAAGAATTTAAAAAACTGAAGAAAATTTAAGAGAGATAACAGATAACCTTAAGCACTCAAATATCCAAATCACAGGTATTTCAGAAGGAGAGGAAAAGTGAAATGGCATTGAAAACATATTCAATGAAATAATGGCAGAAAACTTCCCACGTATAGGGAAAGACACAGATCTTCAGATTCAGGAGGCTCAAAGATCCCCAAACATATTCAACCCAAAAAGGTCCTCTCCAAGACATGTTATAGCCAAATTGTCAAAACTCAAAGACAAAGAGAGAATCTTAAAAGCTGCAAGAGAGAAGTGCCAAGTTACCTATAAGGGAGACCCAATCAGACTAACATCAGACTTTTCATTGGAAACACTAAAAGCCAGAAAAGAATGAGATGATATATTGAAAATACTAAAAGACAAAAATAGCCAGCCAAGAATACTTTACCCAGCAAGGCTATCCTTCAGAAATGAAGGATAAATAGTATATTTCTCAGACAAACAAAAACTGCAGGAGCTCACTACCACATGACCAGCCTTAGGAGAAATTCTCAAGGGAGTACTGGGTTTGGTACCTGAAAAACAACCATCACTGCCATAAATA
>NW_007825363.1:0-815 GCF_000696425.1 Galeopterus variegatus
TTGAAGCCTCTAAGTTTATGATAATTTGTTACATGGTAATCAAAAAATAATAAACAAGGGGACAGACTCTATCAGTCATCAATTTATTGCCTCTCAGCCTCAAACCTACTCTTCATTACTGCTCTACAATAATGGAGCTGGGCTCTGTAAATATATCTTCTTCAGCTTTGTGGGTAAAGAATGCTGTGGGACACTGGATCAGGAAGGAGTTTCTCTTTCTGGTTCCCAGAAGGAATCTGCAGCACTACATGCTTTTTCTAATGCCAAGCTCTGCAGCATGTGTGGCTTCCCTAGCACCCAGCTTAAGTGGCTTCTCCAGCACTGCACCCCACAGCAAATGCAGCCTCTCTGGTACTCAGTTTCAGCAGGGTATGGCTTCTCCAGTGCCTGCAGCATGCAGTGGCCATCAGTTTTCTCTGGCACCTCCTTGGACGACTTTGCAGCAGACTGCCACCACCAAGGTACCTCTCTGTGAAGAGGTTCCCAGGCACACTCTCAGGCAGCTTTGCAGTGAGCTCTGAGGCATGGCATCTCTCTGTGAATGGCTTCCCCAACATCTCAGAGGGCAGACTTCCAAAAGTCCTGCTGGCTCAACACATCAGCAACTTCTCTCTCATCCCCTGAGCCACAGCCTCGCCCTCTCCAACAAGGTCTGGATCTCAGCCTGGGGGAAGGGCAGCTCTTTCTTGGACACTCTATCTCAGCCCTAAGGGTAGTGGCTCCTCCTTATAATATGCTATTCCTGTATTCTTTAAGTTATCCTTTAAAAAAATAAATAGAAGGAAAAGGAAGCACTCTCCCCACCAAAAAAAAAA
>NW_007825364.1:0-815 GCF_000696425.1 Galeopterus variegatus
GAATATTTTTCAGGCTCCTAATGTATATTATCAAATTGCTTCTCAAAAGCACTGTGCTGACATTGTGATGTCATTCATTTACCCTACCCATGTTAATGAGCCCCTAATCTATACTGGGACTGTTCTAGATGCTGGGGGTACAAGTGGTGACAACTAGACAAGGTATTGTCTCAAACATATATTTCAGTGATATAAACAAATAAAGCAACTATTCTAATACCAGCAATAATTGCTGTGCAGAAAAATATACCTGGGCTAGAAGATTGGAGGTGGTGGGCATGGCAGGGAATCTATAGTTTAGTTAAGGTCATTGGATAAAATGTGTCTGAGGACTTGACCACTGGACATTTGAGTAGAGACCTGAATGGTGTGAGGAGCAAGTCATGAGCATCTCTGGGAGGAGGTGCTCATGGGGTGTCACAGCAGGGCAGGGCCTGAGGCTGGCCTGAACAGTGACGAGAGGCTGGTGTCAGTGGAGACCCATGAGCTGGGCTGAGAGTGGTACAGTGAGGCCAGAGTGGTCAGAGAGGCCATAATGAGGGGTTTGTAGGAAATGGTGAGGGCTGGGATTTCATCCTGCCTAAGTAGGGAAGACGCTGCAGTGTTCACGGGATGTGGTGGTGAGGATACGTTCCAGTTTGCACTTGAAAGGATCCCCGTGCCTGTAATGCAGGTAGTGGACAGCAGGGCATGGAGTCGGCAGGGAGTCCAGCTGGAAAGCCTTTAAGGTCATTGTGGAGGAGGGGACGGTTCTGGGATGGAGGCAGTAGAGGTGTGACGAGTGACTGGGTTTCATGTTGATGTATTTTTAAGAT
>NW_007825365.1:0-815 GCF_000696425.1 Galeopterus variegatus
TGTCTGTGAACCAGGAAGCAGGCCCTCACCAGACACTGAATCTACTGGTGCCTTGATCTTGGACTTCTCAGCCTCCACAATTATGAAAAAGAAATTTCTGTTGTTTAGAAGCCATCAGTCTATGTTATTATGTTATAGCAGCCCAAACTAAGACACCTCAGCCTATTTATGAATTTCAAAAATGTTTCTTGAGTGCTATGTTTCAGGCACCATGCTAGGAGCTGGAGGTATAGAGAGTGGGATACCACAGTCCTTTCTCTGAGGAGATTCACGGAGTAAGAGAGAGGACCAATATTTTCCTTATAAGCACCCAATTACTAGAATTAAAATAGAAATGTATATAGACCTCTTCATTCATGCAATCATTCATTTGTACATGAGCTACTCATTCATTCATCATATATGTATGGTGAAGAGGAAAGATAAGGTTTCTGCCTTTGAGAGCTGGGAGCTGAATAAAGAGTGCATACATGTGCTCATGCATGTTCACATACACATGCACAGAGGTTGTACATATACTGACTCGACAAGTTTTATTTTTAAAAGACATGTTTGATTTTGTCATTACACACATGGTCTACAAGACTGGCTAGTGCTGCTTCATGCTATGTTGCGAATGTGCCCTTGACATCAGGGCCAATATAAGTACTCTATTTCCAATTTAAACTACTTTCCTAGTGAATATTTTACTGACCACGACTCTACCTGAGTCTCATTATGTAGGCAAGCAAGGCATTCTTTGCAAAAGGTATACTGCAATGTCAGTAATGCCTTGTGGACTTAAAACCTCTGCATTTACCTATGTTTATGAGGCC
>NW_007825366.1:0-815 GCF_000696425.1 Galeopterus variegatus
AAAAACAGCAAGATGATAGACCACATCTGCTGGCCCTAGATAGTCTTCTTTTTTTCTTCAATCTATTAGAAAATTTTCTATGATTTGGAGCTCACTCTATAAATACATTTCCATTGGATGAAAGTCATTGGCAAAATAACCAACCACGCGCACGTTGCAGTCTGTTGAACCAACAGTTATATTCATTTCTAAAGCTCTAGGGCTAACACTATGTATATTATTTTGCCTCCCCCCCATGCTGTCATAGTCAAATACTTCCTGAGACTTGTCATGTGCTGGGAAACTTGGACATGAGTCGATTTGTAGGATGTAGTTCCCACAGAGCATTCAGTAACCTCACTAACCCTTGAAGGATGAATGGGGACACTCCATCCAGACAACGGGAGAAAGTCTTCAAGGAAGAGCAAAGATCAGTGCTGACAAGATGATAAATAAAGCAGCACAGAATTTTCAGGGAGCTCCAAGTAGCTCCATTGTTTCCTCCAAGCGTGTGAGGAGGGAAAATGAAGCAAAGACTGGATGAAATTAGATCTTGAAGGATCTTGTATTGTCCATGTAAAAAGCCAGGGGTATATTTTATCATAAACAGAGTACCAGTAATAATTTTCATAGCTGAGTAGCATTATAGTTTTTACCTGCATGAGAATTCATTCTGGCAACAGTGGGCATGTTGTCTGGAAATAGAGAAAATGCCAGGGAGGCAGTGTGTGGTCTATTACGTAGTCAAAGCTAGAAATGATGAAGTCCAAATTAGAGAGGCAGAAGTAGGTTTGGTGAGGTGGAAACAGGTTCAGATTCTCTTTAATAGAGAGAGT
>NW_007825367.1:0-815 GCF_000696425.1 Galeopterus variegatus
TTTCTAATTTTTGTTATTTGAATCTTCTCTCTTCTTTTTTTTGTTAGCCATGTAAGTGGTCCCTGGCACCATTTATGAAGAAGCAGTCTTTTCCCCAATATATGTTCTTCTTGCCTTTGTCAAAGATCAGTTGACTGTATAAGTATGTGGCTCGATTTCTGGGTTCTCTGTTCTGTTCCATTAGTCTGAGTGTCTGTTTTTATGCCAGTACAATGCTCTTTTGGTTACTATAGCTTTGTAGTATAATTTGAAGTCATGTAGTGTTATGCCTCGAGCTTTATTTTTTTTTACACAGGATTGCTTTGGCTATTTGGGGTCTTTTGTTGTTCTACATGAATGTTACGATTGTTTTCTATTCCTGTAAAGAATGTCATTGGTATTTTGATGGGGATTGCATTGAATCTGTAGATTATTTTTGGTAGTATGGACATTTTTACAATGTTAATTCTTCCAATCCAAGGTAGATTATTTTTGGTAGTATGGACATTTTTACAATGTTAATTCTTCCAATCCAAGAGCGTGGCATCTTTCCATCTTTTTGTGTCCTCTTTAATTTCTTTCAACAGTGATTTGTAGTTCTCATTGTAGAGATCTTTCACTCCTTGGTTAAATTGATTCCTAGGTATTTTATTTTTTTGATGACTGTTGTAAATGGGCTAGCTTTCTTGGTTTCTTTTCTGCTAGCTCATTGTTGTAGTATAAAAATGCTGATTTTTGCATGTTGATTTTGTATCCTGCAACGTTGCTTAAAACGTTTATCAACCCTAAGAGGTTTTCTTTGTGGGGTCTTTAGGCTTTTCTGTATATAAGATCAT
>NW_007825368.1:0-815 GCF_000696425.1 Galeopterus variegatus
GCTGGGTTGTCAGTGCCTTGCCATCATCGTAAGAACAAGGCCAGACTCCTCGATGTGGCTTTCAGTGCCCTGCCCACCCCTCTAGCCTATGCCTCACCACCCCGGCCTCAGCCCCAGCACAGGCTTCATGCTCCAGCAACAGGGAACAACCCCCTGCCATTCCAGGTGTCCAAGCCACAGCACTTGCGGTTTCCTCTCCACGCAATTCCCTTTCCCTCCCTAAAAATATGGTGAAGGATTACCTCTTCAAAATGCTTATTCTTGAAGAGTTGTTCAATTTAGCCTGACGTTCCTCACTGGTTACCTTTGTCACAACATATGGTAATTACCACTTATGTGCTTATGTTTTCTGTCTTTTTTTTATCTCCATATCCCCAGCACCCAGCCCAAGGCTTGGCACCAAATCACTGTCAACATCATCACCACCTCCTATATCACCACTATCACCACCTCCTTTATCACTCCCTCCACTGTCATCACCACCTTCTCATCATCACCACTCCATCGTCCCCACCATTGCCACCATCACCACCATCACCACCACCGTCACCATCACCACCACCGTCACCATCACCACCACCACCACCATCACCATTATGATCACCAACACCATCACCACCACCATCACCACCACCACCACCATCACCATTATGATCACCAACACCATCACTACCACCATCACCATCATCACCACCACCATCACTACCACCAGCACCATCATCACCACCACCACCATCACCATTATGATCACCAACACCATCACCACCACCATCACCACCACCATCACCACCACCACCATCACCATCACCACCACC
>NW_007825369.1:0-815 GCF_000696425.1 Galeopterus variegatus
CTATTGGTGCCAATGAATAATGTGAAATGTGTCTGACTTTAGAACACCAGCTCCTTCTGCTGTTGTCTGACAGCACCACCCCTTCAGAGATTCTTCTGGCTTTGTGGACGTTGGCTTTCTGCATAGATGGTTGCTTGGATATTTTGATCTTGTAAAGGCTGGGTGAATGTAATGATAGTATTCTTTTTTTATAATATAAGTTGCATGCATGAAATTGGACCTGATTAGAAGGAGTCCTTTCTGCCCATTGGCCCTGTGCATCATTTATCAGGTACAGTTACCTAAGGCTTAGGGAATCTACATTTTCAGTCATTTGGGGTGCCTAAGTAAGTTATTGGTGACCAGGAAATTTGGATGAGTCAACAAGAATTGCAGAATTGGCTAGACCTACTTTGGAGCAAGGACTTGCAGCTGGCAACTGGGCAGTGATTCAGGAGATAGCTTATGTTGAAAGAAAGAAAGCACGAGACTTACATGCCTGTAATCGGCTTCTGACCTCTTTAAAAGCATCCCTAATTTCCTTTGTGGTGGTTTCTTTTTCCATCCAAAGTGTTTCTGGGTCTTAGTTTTCATTCAATTTCATCAGGACACCAGTGTGGGAGGAGAAAAGAGCAAGGCAGAGGAAAAGCAGAGGGATTTCATCTCAGCCTCAATCACTCAAGGGTGCTTCTGGCTGAAAACACCAGAAAAATGAAAGCGATGGAAACAGCTAAGAGCAAATTTAAGAAGAATTTCTAAAAATTCTTCTCAAGTCTAAAGACAGTTATTAGGGGAAGGAGAAACTTAGAAACCAGTAAATATAATCTGAGGAGTTG
>NW_007825370.1:0-815 GCF_000696425.1 Galeopterus variegatus
ACAGCTCTCAGGATCGCGCCGTTTCCTGACACAGGCGCTCCATACCCGTCGCCATTTTTTCCTAATCGATCCTTTGTTTCATGACCCTGACCTGAGCCTACTTCATCACCTGCATTTCTAAAATACTCTAAAAACTTAGTCTTGTTTCCAAACCCTGAGGAGTGTGATAAATGGATAGTCTGATAAGTTCACTATTACTTTTCTCTGTTCTATTACCTCCCGTTTTATTGTTGAGAAATAGTCATGACTTGCATGAAGGGTACTTGTCTACTAGTACAAGGTGGGATTTGTTGATTCTGATACCCTAATAAGCTATACTAATGGTTGTGATGATTAATGTTATATGTTAACTTGACTAGGCTAAAGGATGCCCAGATAGTGGTAAAACATTAGTTCTAGGCGTGTATGTGAGGGTGTTTCTGGAAGCGATTAGTATTTGAATCAGTAGACTGAGTAAAGAAGATCACCTTCATCAAAGTGACATACATAATCCAATTTGTTGAGGGCTCGAATATAACAAAAAGGCAGAGAAAAGGTGAACTCTCTCTCTCTTCTTGTACTGGGACATGCATGCTCTCTGGACCTCAGACATCAGAGCTCCTTTCTCCCGGGCCATCGGACTCCAGGACTTCCTCTGTTGGTTCCCTTGGTTCTCAGGCCTTCAGATTCAGATTGAATTCCACCTCTGGCTTTGCTAGTTTCCCAGCTTGTGGGTGGAAAATCTTGGGACTTCTTTGTATCCGTAATTGTGTGCACCAATTCTCAAAATAAATCTCCTCTTTTATAGTTATATGCATCCTATTGGTTCTATTTAT
>NW_007825371.1:0-815 GCF_000696425.1 Galeopterus variegatus
GTGATCAGAGAAAAAAGAAGGACAGTGTAGGTGTTAGCGATAAGATCTCTGCAGTTAGACTGCTGGGGTTCAGGTTCTTGTTCTACCACAACCTGAGAAATCTTGAGAAAGCCACTTTATCTCTTTGGATTTCAGTTTCCTCTTCTATGAAAAGGGTATCATAGCAACACAATTATCTCATAGTGTTACTGTGAGGATTAAATGAGTTTACATATGTAAAATAGAGCCTGGTATGCAGTAATCGCTATGTAAATATTAGTTATCATTATTATGGTGAAAGTATACACAAGGGACAAGAAGACTGACAGGCCCTTTCTCTTACGCAGAACATGTTCACACAGGTGTGCACTGCAAAAGGTTCGAGGATTTGTCTCCAAAAAAAACTGAACTGCCCTCAATAAAAAGAGCAAGTAATCGTGACATGAGAGGACCCATCTGTCCCAGCATCTCCTGATCCTCACAGAGCTTCCACTCAAATGTGTGTGTCTGATACTAAAGAGTCAGGTACAAACATTTGTGGGAATCCTCCAACATGAAAAATAGAGCCAAAGCAAAGAAAGAGAAAAAAGGAAATCTGAGGAATTAGGAACATATGAAGGACAGAAAAATATTAAATTAAAAAACGTTATTTTGAATGTTCACGGAAAAGTAAGAAAAATATCCTGTTCTCCATAATAAGAATGGAAGACTTTAAGAAAAGAAGCTACCAGAAAATAAGAAAATATTCTTGAAAATTAAAAGCATGGGAGAAAACATCAAGGAGATTTCTCAGAAAAAAGCCAAATTGATAACGAGATGCACAATAGGAGAAAAAA
>NW_007825372.1:0-815 GCF_000696425.1 Galeopterus variegatus
TATATATATATATATTCCATACTTCCCTACTACTCCTGGACATGTTTTTAAGGCCTTTCTCTCCTATTAAGGCCTATAAAAGGACAAGGTTAGCAAGTCAAGCCTGTAGCACACAGCAACCTGCAATGTCCCCCAGGACATGAGAATATGCAGGCACAAGTGTAAGGGAAACCTAGGATCAGAGATGATCTCTACACCCTTGGCACTGGGACCACTGTTTCCACCAGATCACGTCCCTATCCCATAGCCTGAAACCTCTGCCAGTTAGCCACCTTAAGTTTTTACTACATGCAGAGTACAACAAAAAGTGCTATTGGGAAACACCACCAAAAATAAAAGAGGAAAATAGGTCCCTGTAGTCACAGAGCTCATAACCTTTTTGCAGGCAGAAGCTATGGAGGCAATCATGCCAGCCCACGTAGGCAGCCTCTAGAGTTTACAAGAGCAGCTTTCACAAACTAAAAGACTCGGTGAGTACACAAGCACAAAGCAGATAGTATGGCAACTGGCTGCGACAGATGAGGCCAGGCAGGGTCCTGCTGTGCTTTTCTTAATCTTATCCCTCCTCTATCATGCAATCGCTCCTCGTCTTATCATCCAGGCTTCCTGAGACAGAATTCTATACTCCCTATCCTTACCTCTGCATCTCCGATTTACTTCTCCGTGAGTCCAATTGTCTTCCATCTTCACTCTGCAATTGCTCTAAGCTACTAATGAACTCCTACTGTGCACATTAAATACAGATTTTTTCACTTTTCTGAAAAATCTTAATTTAACATTGTCTATTTCAATGTTTAACTATTTGCAGGTCGCAA
>NW_007825373.1:0-815 GCF_000696425.1 Galeopterus variegatus
GATTGGATTTTTCCCACTTGACAATATACGTTTAGGTTTCCTCCATGTCTTCTCATAGCTTGTTAGCTCATTTCCTTTCAGTGCTGGATAATATTTCATGGTACGGGTGTACCACAGTTTATTTATCCATGCACCTACTGGGGGACATCCTGGTTGTTTTCAAATTTTGTAAGTTATGAATAAAGCTACTGTAAACATCTGTGTGCAGGATTTTGTGTGGACGTAAGTTTTCAACTCCTTTGGGTAAGTAAATACCAAAGGAGTGCTATCGTTGGATCATACAGTAAGAACATGTTTAATTTGTAAGAAGCTGCCAAACTGTCTTCCTAAGTGGCTGTATTCTTTTGCATTCCCACCAGCAATAAATGAGAGCTCCTGTCGCTCCACATATTCACCAGCATTTAGTGTCAGTGTTTTGTTGGTGTTTTGGATTTCAGCCACTCTAATATGTGTGTAATGGTGTCTCTTTTTTTTTTTTTTTTTTTTTTTTTTTGTTTTTTTTTTTTTTTTGGTGGGGTGACATAGGGTGAGAAGCATCTTCTCATAAGCTTATCTGCCATCTGTATATCTTCTTTAATGAGGCGTCTGTCAAGGTGTTTGGCTCACTTTTTTTTTTTTTTTGTCCTTTTTGTGACCGGTAAGAGGATTGCAACCCTTGGCTTGGTGACGCCCACACCGTGCTCAGCCAGTGAGCGCACCGGCCATCCATATATAGGATCCGAACCCGTGGCAGGAGCACCGCTGCGCTCCCAGCGCCGCACTCTCCCGAGTGCACCACGGGGTCGGCCCTTGGCTCACTTTTTAATCAAGTTGTT
>NW_007825374.1:0-815 GCF_000696425.1 Galeopterus variegatus
ATATTCCAATGAACCGAGGAGACTACAATCCCTGCCTTCCTGGGCTTCCATTCTAGTCAGAGGTCAGACAACGACAATATACGGGAGGAGCAGGTAGTGCCACCATATGGTAGATGTGACACCGTCCTGGTCTCCTCTAGGTATAGAAGCATCCTTTCTCATTTTCATGGGGATGGCGGATCCCTGGAGCAGCTAAATTGGTGAGTGGGGTTTGGGTGCAGATGGAGGGGCTCCCATCTCCATAGAACTGTGTGTGGTCTCTGGGGGCCTGTGGATGGGGGGACTGGCAGAACTCTGGCTCCCACACATCTTATGATTCCTGCTACAGGGCCCAGGGCACAGGATTTCCTACAGGAAAAGGAGTCAAGATGAGCTGGGGATGGGGCCACAGGCATTGTAGGGTGTCCAAGAGGCTGGAGAGCAGAGTGAGCCCAGAGAGAAACTGCCCCCACCCCTCCCATCCAGCCCTACCCATACCCCCAGAGCACGTGCTGAGCCAGAGCAGGTGTGCAGAGCATCCCGCTCACACTTGGGGGTGCTCACCCATGCGGATGCTCAGCTGGTGCTGGTGGTGCAGAGTGTGGTCAGGGTCAAGAGATCAGTGACAGTGGGAAGAGGAGATGCAGATTTTGATGGGGACACTTCGGCAGCACATTAACCTGTCAGCTCAAGTTTGGAGTTTTCCAAGGGCCCTGAGAAGGCCAGGGGATCAGAGACTCCCTCTGCTTCCTCATTCATCAGATATTCCTGGACGCCTCCTGTGTGCCATCGAGTAATGCCCAGAGCAGACAACACCCTCCTGCCCTGATGGACAA
>NW_007825375.1:0-815 GCF_000696425.1 Galeopterus variegatus
AGAATAGACTAAAATTTAAATTTGAATGTTGATTTGTTACTTTCTGAATCAGCTCTTGCCTCCTTTATTTCTTAATTGGCAGACCAATGATAAATCAAAATGAATGAAATCAAGGAGAGATATGGTACAGTTGGACAACTTAATAGTTGCATTTAGGGGCAGAGGAACCATGAAGGTGAGAGACAAACATTCCTTAAATGCCTGTTCTGTGCCAGACACTATACCAGACACTTGACTAGCTGGTTCCACTTCAGAGCACACCAGGCCAGACCTGGGGGCTACTAACTCACAAACTTTTAGAGTTGGAAAGATTCTCAAAGGTCATTTAAGTCCAACCCTTACCCATTATGTGATTTAGGAATCACAATGTGTTATCCAGTGCTTCCCAGTTCTCTCTGGAACACTGCACCTTGCACTACAGCTCATTCCATTGTTAATAATTATAATTATCAGAAAGTTTTATCATATATGGTATAAAAATCTGTCTCCAGGTGACTTCCGCCCACTATTCCTGTTTTTATTCTCTGCATCCAGAGAGAGTGAGATGAATCTGTTTTCCCCATGACAGTCTTCCAGGTATTAGAAGTTGGTCGCTAGTGGTCCTCAGGGTTCCTCCAGGCCAAATGGTATCAAGATGACTTTAGAGGTAGGGTTAGTGTGGCTTGAGACTGACCAGCCACATCCGGGATTCCTGCCTCCCTCTACCTCTCTTTCTTGTGGCTCTGGGATAAGTGTGTATAGCTGAGATCATTTCATAGCTGCTTCTCTCTAAATAAGTGCTTCTTTTAGGCATCAGCATGCTCCAGGTCCATAAA
>NW_007825376.1:0-815 GCF_000696425.1 Galeopterus variegatus
AAGAGACAACCAAGGTCAAGACGGCAGACTAGTCAGTTCCTGGTGTTGGTCTCTCCCACAAAGCAACCAATTTGCAGCTTTTGAGGAGCAATGACGGAGGACCCCAAATCTATGCTGGAAAAGACTGGAGCTGCCTACCATGGGACCCCAGTTCAGATTTCACCCCATTTTGTAGAGAAACTTAAGAGCTTTTGGGTCCAAATGCCCCAAGCCTGCCAGCCAGAGAAGGCAGGTGGGGCCAGGGTGGGACTTCCTGTGCAGGTCATCCCATCTCCTCAAGTGACCTGAGAGGCATGGGTTCTCAAGCCCTGAGCCAGATGAGCCAGTGAAGGCTGGTGGGGTGGGAATTTCAGCCTAGGCCGTCCCATCTCCACGAGTGACCTGAGAGGCTCTGGGATCCTAAGCCCCGAGTCAGATGAGCTGGTGAATGCAAGTGGTGGGACTTCTGGTCCAGGCTAGTTTCTGCTGCCCAGAAGCAGCAGACCCTTCAGGATTGAAGCCAGACATCAGGGTGAAACGAGTGAACTGTGATACCCCTGGACCAAGTGACAAAACACCAAAGAAAAGAAACCAGAAATATGAAAAATCAAGAAGTACATCACCACCAAAGGAAATTAATAACTTACAAGTGCTAGATCCTATAGGACAAGAAGTCTTTGAAACGACAGACAAGGAATTTAGAGTAACTATTTTAAGGAAACTAAGTGAGATACAAGAAAACTCAGTGAAACAACACAATGAAATGAGACAAAACATACAGGATCTGAAAGAAGAAATGTACAAAGAAATTAATGCCTTGAAAAAGAATGTAGCTG
>NW_007825377.1:0-815 GCF_000696425.1 Galeopterus variegatus
TTTTTTTTCCTAGAGGAGAAAAGAAAAAATGAACAACTTGAAAAAAGAAAAATGAAACTAGATACTGTGAATTTTACAGGCATTTTTTGAAAAGAGAGCCGGCAACATTTTTCCTTAAAGGAGATAACTCTATTAAAAATAATGTCAGAGCAGCCTTTCATCTGGTCTTTGATTTTATCCACATGACAACTAACCAGCCCTTGTGAAATGGGGAGTGGGAGAGGCAAGGCCTTTGCTAGTGTCTCTCCAGTGTCACAACTGGGAAACAGAATTGGCAGTGACTCTGTGGCTTGTTAGAAGGCCGGGGGTGAGACTTTCTTGCGTGTCTCTTGACTTGTACCTTTGTGTGCCATTCTCAAGACAGCCCCTGGCGATCCTGCTTTGCTACTTGTCATGTTTCTTAGGATCAGCTGTCAAAAATAGATCCTTTTGCAGCTCTGCCTATCTTCTACATTAAGTGACCAGTAATTCTGTAGCAACTGATGAGGGCTCTGAAGCTCTTATTCTTTTTACATTGACCTGGTGGTTCCAAGGGGTGAGGGTACCAGCGAGGAGGGGCTGTGTTCAAATCACAGCTGCTCTTTCCCTGGATTTACCAATTCTGAGTCTCCCAAGGAGAGGATATGCCTAAATAGGAGGTGGGTGAGGATGAATCAAAATGTTTTGCTTCACAGCCATTTCGAAAACTGTGTCTCCAGCCTCTGCTTTTCTGAAATAGTTTTGCCTCTGTTTCCATACTATGCATATAGAGGTTGGCATTCATGTACAGCCTCGGCAGCAAGGGGTGTTACTGGAGGCTGTGGCCTCATGTGGCT
>NW_007825378.1:0-815 GCF_000696425.1 Galeopterus variegatus
AAAAAAAAAAAAAAAAAAAAAAAAAAAAAAAAAAAAAAAAAAGGGAAGAAAGAAAGAGCAAAGATTAAAAGAATGAAGAAAGCCCATGAGGTGTATGGGATAACTCCAAGCACACAAATATACAAATTATGGGTGTTTCAGAAGAGGAAAAGAGAGGAAAGGCATCAAAAAACCTATTTAATGAAATTACAGATGAAAACTTACCAAGTATTGGGAGAGAAATGAACTTCCAAATCCAAGTGACACTAAGATTCCCAAGCAGATATAATGTAAACAGGTCCTTCTCATGAAATATTGTACTCAAATTGCCAAAGGTCAAAACAAACAGAGAACTGTACAAAAAGCAGGAGAAAACCTTCAAGTCACCGATAAGAAAATCCCCATCAGGTTAACAGCATATTTCTCTGCATTGAAATGACGTATTCAAAGTGTTGAATCAAAAAATTGCCAGTCAAGAATACTACACACAGCAAAGATATCCTTCAGAAATTAAGATGAAATAGTGCCTTTCTCAGACAAGAAAAAACTGTGGGAATTCATCACCTCTAGACTGGTGCTAGAAGAAGTCCTTAAGGGATTCCTATATCTGGAAGCAAAGGAATCATCACTAGCACCATGATAACATGATAAAATCTACTGGTATAGGAGATATGTTGAAAAAGAGAGAGAAACTATATCTTTTTTTTCTTTAATTTTATTTTGTTGATGTACAATGTGGTTGATTATTGTGGCCCATTACTGAAACCTCCCTCCATCCTCCCTCTCCCCCCTCCCACCCAACAATGTCCTTTCTGTATGCTTGTCATGTCAACTTC
>NW_007825379.1:0-815 GCF_000696425.1 Galeopterus variegatus
CTGCGTGACAACCCACATTTCCTTCCTAAGCCCATCTCTGACACCAATCTCCATCCTAAAGTCAGAGCCTCATTTCCATAAAAGTGAGAAATGAAGAGAGGTAAAGAGAGGCTAGAGAGGTAAAGTAGGGTATAAAGGAAAATATAATTGCCTAAAGATAATTAAATATAATTGCCTTGTAGTGGTTAGGAACATGGGCTGTGATATCAGAAAATACTGAAGAAAAATTTTCACTTATTATCAAACAGCTGTTATCAAACAAAATTAAGTTAATTAATCTAAGACAATATTTTATATGTATAAAGGAATAATAAATGCCTCACAGGTAATGTGTGTACTCATTTGTATGTGTGTGCGTGCATTTGTATGTCTGTCTTTATGCAATTTTGTCCTATGCGTAGCTTTGTGTAACCATCCCCACAGTCTAATACTCAACTGATCCATCAGCATAAGACCTTCCTGTGTTACCTGTGATAGTCGAATCCATTCTCTGCCCTTCATTTGATAACCCTGACAATCGTTTATTTCTAATTCTATATTATTTCATAACAGTTAATAAATAAAATCATAAAGAATCTATCCTTTTGAGATTTTTTTTTCACTCTCACAAGCAATGTATGACTGATCCAGTCTCTCTACATTCTTGACAGCATTTTGTGTTATCACATTTTTTTTTTATTTCAGGTATTATGATAGGTGTATAGTGATATCTTATTATGGTTTTAATTTGTAATTTTTTAAATGCTAATGATAGCCAATATATTTTCTCTACATCCTCCTGATTAAAATATCTGATCATATATTTTGCCCATTTT
>NW_007825380.1:0-815 GCF_000696425.1 Galeopterus variegatus
CCTCCCCAAACCTTGTTTACTGTAATTGTAAAAATTAAGTTACAGATTAATCTTAAGATCCCTTTATGAATTCCTGCATGCACACAAAGCTTCAAGATGACCAATATAATGACCCTCCTGGAGTGACAATGATGAACGCCACTGCCATCTTGGACCTACTGACCGGCACAAGAACCAAACCCCTAATTGAGCATGCACCCATGACGCAACCAGGAAGAACAGAATGGACCACCTCCAGTGATGCTGGCCTGTACCCCTTAACTCCGTTCCCTATAAAAGATGGTGAACAGCTCCCCTTGGGGAGCTAGGTTTACTGTAGCTACCCCCATTATGTCTATCTCTTCCTTTAATAAAGCATTGCTAGCTTTACTGCTGGGTATACTGTTAATTTCTATGACTCTGAGACCCAAGACCCTAATTTGGTAACATTAATACCTATCACTAAGATGACATTGGAGATTTGCATCTGTTTTCCTTACTTCTATTGGCTGACTTGTGCTAAATCCAAATATTTTACAGATAAGAAAACAAAGGACACAGAGAAAGAAAATGACTTACTGGTAGACAGAAGTTTCAGGACTCAGGCTAAGAAATACACTCTTGCCAGTACACTCCAGTAAACACCACCCATTTTCCCTGGTAGAAATGTCCAGTCACATCTCTGTACCATTCTGTGAGTAGAACAACAGATACAGGAAAAAAAATAATTGTAATGTCTAGTGAGAGGAGTTTTCCTATATGCATTATTTAAACTATTTACAATATTATTTTATGGAACATTACAATAATTATATGTAACATTTAGAGACAAAAAA
>NW_007825381.1:0-815 GCF_000696425.1 Galeopterus variegatus
AGTCCTAATAAGAGACCCAACACTTACATTAACACTGCTTTGGGAATCATATAGATCAAGATGACAAATGATATAATCCGAGACAGCATTTTCAAAGTCACTTGACCCCACATGAGACGGTGTCAACGATTTCCTCACACGGATCTTGAAATGTCTGAATGCCATTTTAGCTACATGGAATGCCTCCTGCACATAAAAACACAACAAATTTATTTGGTGGGAGGAGGTGGGTAAAGAGGTCCAAAACAACAAATTAGAATCAAAAATTCAACATCATATTGTCCTTCCGATAACTCAACACAGTTAGTCAAAAGTATTTTTAATCTGGGAGAAAATCTCTCTCTAAATTTTGAAAAGTACATAAATACATATATGACAATCCACATTCACTAATTTCAAGACAGCTGACCATTGTTATGGTAATTCTGAGTGTAGGAAGCAGGGCGGTGCAGAGATTCAAGGAAATAAATCTGCTATGAGCCCACAGAACATCATATTACTGGTCAAGAAAAAACTGTCAGTCCAGTGTTTGTGTTATACATAAGCACATATCAAGAGTCAAGCATATTTCCTGGAATATATTAATTCAACAAACAGTTATTAGATGCCTATTATGTAGTAGGCACTGGGAAAACTCAGTTATGCAATAAAGACATGGTCTCTGTGCTTACAGAGCTTTAACCAACTCAGTAAATGATTCATAATTACATAAACCAGGGGTTGGCAAACTTTGTTCTATGAAGAGCCAGATAGTAAATATTTGGGCTCTGCAGGCTACATATAGCTTCTGTCTCATATTTCTTTTTTTTTTTTTT
>NW_007825382.1:0-815 GCF_000696425.1 Galeopterus variegatus
AACCCTCAAATAACACACATTTTTGTAATTGAAACATGTAATAAAATATCTATTAAACTAAAAATCAAGATTTGTTATATTTCAAATGATGTAGTACATGTTTTTCTACTAGTGTTTCCAGTATTGCTTGAACAAACAGCAGGACTCAGATAACCTTCCAAAATGCTTCAACATTATCTGCATTCCTATTTTAACAGTAATGAGTAAATGTTGGGCCCATTTTTAGGAGCAAACATTAGCTGTGAGCCACATGGTGCCTATGGGTGGAGGATGAAGATGGCACCCATGGGAAGTAGGGGAGGCATAACCCAAGATAGCTCCAAAAGGTTTTTATTGGTCCTCAAGTATTTCCACACTCGTGAACCCTGCGTGATCGCTATGCTCAAGGTGTTAGTACAAAATGCATGCCCGCATGATCCTTTAATTGATTGGTTAGTTCATGGAAAGCCCCTACTTGCTTGCTTATATAAATTGCAGTGTGATGGCAATAAAGTGGAACTACCCTGACAGAACCCCTGCCACGTCCGAGTGTCTCTTTCACGGGGCTGGGTTGGAGGGCAGCAGGCTCACTTTTCCCCAAGATCCCTTGGTCCCAACAATGGGGGTAATCCTGTCAGCTCCTTCTCCTTCTGGGTCTGCGGGAGGACCCCAGGTATGCCCTGCAAGTAAAAGGATGAGAAATTCAATTACAACTCCTTTGGGAATTCCTTGGGGCTGCCTGGATCTAAGAAAAATGCCTTCAAAGAATAAACACTGTAATGGTTTTCTTCCAAACTTCCTCCAATAGGGAATTAGCCCAGCAGTAATGTCGCCCT
>NW_007825383.1:0-815 GCF_000696425.1 Galeopterus variegatus
AGAGAGAGAGAGAGTGCACAAATGACAGTATCATGATGAAAAGGTAAATTAATAGATAGACATAATGAACAACTTAACATCAATAATTGTGACATTTTTATGAAATAAACATATTACTCAAAACACACAACTTATCGAACTGATGTAGAAGAAACAAAAAAATTTAAACAGTCCTGTATCTACTAAAGAAATTGAATTAGTAATTTGAAGTACTCTCAACTCCATAGGCTTCCCAACTGAATTCTTCCGAACACTTAAGCAAATAAGAAACAAGCAAGCAAACAAACAAGAAACACCAATATTACCAAAAATATCCTAGGAAACCAAAAGACGAAACACTTCCCAACTCACTGTTAAGGTCACCATTACCTTGATACCAAAACCTGATCTTGACATCATATGAAAGGAAAACTACAGGCCAATCTTTTTTTTTTTTTTCCCCCTTTTTTTGTCTTTTTTCGTGACCGGCAACGGATCGCAACCCTCAGTGTCGCGCCCGTACTGGACCGGGACCAGCAACGGGATCGCAACCCTCTGTGTTGCTCCCGCACCTCGCTCAGCCAGTGAGCAGCAGATCTGTATGTGGGATCCGAACCCTTGGCGGGAGCGCCGCTGTGCTCCCCAAGCGGCGCACTGTAGCAGTGCACCACCGGGCCGGCCCAAGGCCAATCGTTTTTAAGCACAGTTGCAAAGAAAACTACAAACAAAATATTATTGAATCAAAAAGAATTATATAAAAATTATATCACATCCAAAAAAAACTACATCATATCTCAATTCAGTCAGTTGGATTTAGTCTAGGAATCCAAGATTGG
>NW_007825384.1:0-815 GCF_000696425.1 Galeopterus variegatus
CACCACTTCTCTTTGGTTTTCAGGAGATTTATCCTTTGGAACCAGGTGAGTCATAAAAATGGGTTGTCAATGCTGTGGCAAGCCAGTGATGGTGAATGATAAAACAGTTCAATAAAATTTGTTTCATTTTTCAGTAAACACTAAAGATACTGTGCCAAAAACAGTTCCATAATAATTTTCATTTAACCAAAAATAGTACCATAATAACTTTCACCTAACTTATATACAATATCATTGTCAGTGAAAAAATCAATTATGTTTCTTAAAAAATACAATAAATGTGATCCTATTTGTCAAAAATATAATATGGTTGATCTCGTGCTTTCTGGCCTTTTTTCTCTAACGTTGGTGCTTTTTTCAAACCGTTTTTGATCTACTACCTGAGATTGGGTGATCCAATCCAAGACAATCCACAGATCTCGGTAATTATATGTAAATTTAGAATCAAAGTTTGTCAACTTTCTATTCCAGACATTTTTAGTTTTTGCACATGAGAATGCTTATTAAAAAGTGACACTTGTCTGGAGTATTTTCTGAGAGTAAAGAAAACAATTTACAGAAACAAATCATGCTCTGTCTTACAAATAATACTTTTTGGATATCCATAAAAGTCAAATCCTAATCTATCATTCTCTTGTTTTTTGAAACAGTTTTGAACAAGATCAAAGAAAAATGGACAGGGGCAATTGCTCCTCAGTAACGGGTTTTTTTTCTATTGGAAATTACCGATAACCCGAAAGTAAAACTAACCCTCTTCTCTGTATTTCTAATTGTTTATCTCATTATTGTCCTGGCAAATTTTGGAATGATCATTT
>NW_007825385.1:0-815 GCF_000696425.1 Galeopterus variegatus
TACTCAGAGCTTGATGGGGTAAAGGAGTTGGCCACCACCACTTGAAATTGGCAGAGACTCATACACAGGCAGGAGAGTGGGAAAGCTTTGTAGTGGACAAAAGGCAAGACTTCAATATGCTCTGTTTGGATGCTGTGTAATGGGAAAGCTGGAGGTAGTCTGGCTAGAAATTGGCCATCCTGTGGATTGGTTTGGCGAGCATATCTGGCACTCTCTGGTTTGTCCTGAGTTAGACTCAAGCAAAAATTATGGAAGCTGTCAGTCGCTGGCCAAGTTCTGAGCATTCAGGATCGATTGCTTGCAGAGGTTGTAGTCTGGCTTCCCAGACTGGTTGCTGCAAAGACTGTGGGTCAGATTTCTGTTGTTATGTATTTTTTGGCCATTGTCAAATTGTATATTTAGTTTTTCATACATGGTCATATAACTGAAAATCTTCCCAAATTTCCACAATAATTTTGATACCATACAAATATTTGAAAATGGCAAAACAAATAAAACACACAATTGCACTATTATCATTCATATGCTCAACTAAAGCACTATATTTGGAACTTGGCTGCAACAAATTATATGTCATTTCTAATAACTTAAAGAGGATACTTTGAGAAAGCAGATCACAGTGAAACTGTATATAGAGGTCTATAAAAGAGTATGGATGCATAGGACTGGAGTGGACCACAGTGACCATCCACATCATAAGGAGATTAAGTAAAATATTCAAAATATCACAGCCCCTATGGCAGAGCTAGTTCGCAACAGAGTTGATGATGGTTCTCAAGTCTTACTCTAGTTCATGGGTTAGCAAACACTTCTGC
>NW_007825386.1:0-815 GCF_000696425.1 Galeopterus variegatus
CACAGTGCCCTAGCTGTTAAATGGAGAAGAACGGTAGTCCATATATCATGCATTACTGAGTAATGGCGGGAAGCACAGAACTCTGTGCCCATCACAGTAAGACCCCTTCCATCATTCACTCAACAAATAATTACGAGTATTTATGATGTGCCTGTACGGTTCTTGGCACTGGGGAGACAATGATGAACAAGACAGTCAGGGCTCCCAATCTCATGAATTCCACTAAAATGTTAACTACCATTATTAGAATAAATGAGCAAAAATGAAATTCCAAGAAGCTGAGTCATGCAGCCAATTTGTGAAAGGGCTCAAAATAGAGCCAGGTTTTGAGTTTCCACTTTGGGCGTCTCCTGCCCCCGAACTGTAATGTGTTGCTATCTACTCGGTTTGTCATCCTCAATTTTCTTTGTTAGGAAGTGTATGCATTTCTTTCTTTTTTTTTTTTTTCCTTTTTTTTGTCTTTTTTCGTGTCCGGCAACGGATCTCAACCCTCAGTGTCGCGCCCGCACCTCACTCAGCCAGTGAGCAGGAACTGGTCTGTATGTGGGATCCAAACCCTCGGCGGGAGCGCTGCCCCGCTCCCAAGTGGCACACTGTAGCAGTGCGCCACCGGGCCGGCCCGGAAATGTATGCATTTCTTAAGGCAAATTTTATTTTTTGAGCAGTTTTAGATTTATAAAAAAATTGCAAAGATAGTATAAAGAATTTCTGTACACATCACACTTACGTTAGTATGGTGCTTTTGATACAATTCATGAACCAATATTAGTACATTATTATTTTCCTATAGCCCACACTTTATATACTTTATTCAG
>NW_007825387.1:0-815 GCF_000696425.1 Galeopterus variegatus
TATATATATATATATATATATATATATATATATATATAAATTTCAGATGAGGCACAGAGAAATTAAGTAACATGCCCAAGATCACTCAGCTTCTAGATAGTGAAGCCATGATTTGAACCCTGACAAATCTGATTCCAGATTCTATAGCTCTTCATCACCACACAGTGTAACAGAAAGAGAAGATGAAAGTGATAACTAATAAACTGCTGTCATGAAAAAGGACAGGATATTTTAATCTCATCTCTTGGAGTTAATTGGTAGTCAGTCATAGGACTTATCAACTTTTATTTACTAATGTGGCAATTTTAATGTCTTTAAAAATGTAAACTATTTCTTACTATTTCATTCAATAAACATTGGTTGGGCAAACATCTGCCAATTACCATGCTCTATATGGGTAGGACACAAAGAAAAAAAGACACATTTCTTGCTTCAAATTGCTCCCAATCTGATAAAAGAGGCAAACATGGAAGCAAATCTTTGAAATACAGTGTGATAGATGTTATGATGGGGGTGTACACAAAGTATAAGGGCAGGGGAAGAAGACCACTCTGTTTGGATTTATGGCAACATGCCCTCACACTCTGATGTGGAAGTATTATCCTCAGCAATTCAGCTACTCTGGAAAGAATCTAAAACTCTGTTTTTTAACCAAATCAGCTTTTCCCCAGGAGATGTAATATGATCTTGTGATTTAATAATATAGCTGGTGGAGCCAGAGTAGCTGAATTTGAATCCTGGCTCTACTAATTTGGGGCAGCTTACTTAACTTCCCTGTGTTTCAGTTTCCTTATCTGTAAAATAAAGATAACCTT
>NW_007825388.1:0-815 GCF_000696425.1 Galeopterus variegatus
AAAGACAGCAAACCATACAGTTATCTAGAGAATGGGTAGCAATCAAGGCACACAGGTCAAATCTGGCCCATCACCTACTTTTGTACAGCCCAAGAGCCAAAAATGGTGTTTACATTTTTTAATTGTTGGAGAGAAAAAGAAATAAAGAATATGTTTTGTGTCACATGAAAATTATAAAAAGTTCTAATTTCAGTGTCGATAAATGAAGTTTTCTTGAAACACAGTCACACCCATTTGTGCTGGCATTGTCTATGGCTGTTTTCACACTTCAGTGATACAGTTGAGGAGTTTTGACAGAGACCTGACCCACAAAGCTGAAAATATTTATTATCAGGCCCTTTACAGAAAAAGTTTGCTGACCCCTAATCTGGAGCAAGAGTATTCCAGTCTATTCTTTTTAATTTTTATGCTGTCTTTGGGTACCTATAGATTTGCAACAGTTAGATCTTTATTACTTTTATACTTTGTTACTCACCTGTATTGAACTAATTTAACATTTTACTCTGAATCAAAACTTTTCTGATATTAATATTGATATTAATATTTAACTGGTATGTCTTTTCCCATACTAACCTTTATTCTTTCTGATGCATGCTCAATATCCTTCAGCCAGTGACACCAGAAACTCACCGATAGTTGAACAAAGTTGGGTTTATTTGACTTGTTGCAATGGGGGAGGTGACACACCATGGGAAACCCAAGAGTGTCTCAGTAAGAGGATGTATAGGGTTCGAGTTTGTTATGGCCAAAGTCTGACGGGTAAAAGAAATTTGCCCACGAGAACCGGGTGATAGGAAAGGGAAAAAAGTTTATTT
>NW_007825389.1:0-815 GCF_000696425.1 Galeopterus variegatus
AATCAGTGGTTGCCTGGGGGTGGCGTATGGATTGATAAAGCAAGATGGTGGGAATTTTGTGAGTGATAGAAATGCTTTAAAACTGGATTGTTGGGGCCGGCCTGTGGCTCACTCAGGAGAGTGTGGTGCTAATAACACCAAAGCCATGGGTTCGGATCCCATATAGGCATGGCCGGTTTGCTCACTGGGTGAGCATGGTGCTGACAACACCAAGCCAAGGGTTGAGATCCCCTTACCGGTCATTTTTTTAAAAATAAATAAATAAATAAAAATAATATATTCTATTTAACCCAATAGATGCGAAATATTATCTTTTCAACACGTAATCAATAGAATAAATTATTAGTGAGTTATTTACAAAAAAAAGTTCATGGAATATAAATTATACCTCAATAAAACTAAAATAAATCAATTACAATTTTTTTAATTCCATGTTTATTCTATGGCACAAGTTTGAATAACTTCTAGATTAAATCCCCATGAGCTAAACCACACACAGCAATGCCTTATTCCTTTAGGTTAAATATTTGACCAAAAGGCAGATGGTGGTCCAGAATCCAGGGACCTGTGTTAGAAAAGAATTCCACAGCATCATCCACCTCTAGATTTGCATTTCTACCATTTGTTCTGCAATAATCCAGTATCTCCATATATATCCTCAAAATTCGTTCCCTGGTCAAATACATTTGAAGAACACTGAACAGGATATTTACCTCCTAGAGAGTCACAGAGCATAATAAAGCTTCCAAGATATCCTACATCAGCAACAACAACACAGTTTAACTTTAACATTGCATTTTTAAAAATATGTTTTA
>NW_007825389.1:6579-6857 GCF_000696425.1 Galeopterus variegatus
GACTTGACATAACCAGCTGAGAATAAACCTTCACAGAATATTTTACAAAGAGTAAATCCTCATGGCCTATCAAATAGTCTTTTGGAGCTATTTAAAAGACAAAACAAAACAAAACCAAAAAAATAAAAAACTTGGTACCAACTTGCTTTATAAGTACAGTGAGCCATTAAAGATGCAATAGCAAGTTTCAATGTTTGAAGTCAAATTGAAAAGACATATAAATTTGCCCAATATGAGACTACTTTTAAACAGTTCAAACTTAATGAAACTAGTAATTG
>NW_007825390.1:0-815 GCF_000696425.1 Galeopterus variegatus
TCTGAGACTCCGCCTCCTTTTGCCAGGCCCCTCCCCACTCTGTGTGCTCAGGACAGGGCTGTGGTGTGTGTTCTACAAACCTTGTCTTTCAGTTGAGTCATCAAAGTTGTGCCCTGCCCCGCCCTGCCCAGCAGGTGTCCAGTCTCTCCCACTGCCGGGAGTGAACTCTTTGGGGGAGGGTCCCTCAGCACACAGTTCCTCTTTGACTCCCCCCAGCACGGGGCGGCACTCTGGGAGAGCTCACTAGTCGCTTCAATGTAGCTCGAGAGCTCTCCAGACTCCCCTCTCCCCACCAGAAATCAGTTAGGGGTTCTTCCAAACTGAGGCCCCCAAGAGATGGAATCTGCCTCCCGGAAACAGGGAGTTTACCTGGGGCCGACGCCCAGGGTGTGGCGGAGAGACGATCTGGGCGGGCTCCTCTTCCCTGCCCTCCCGACGCTGGCCAGGGGCTCCCCACGCTACCAGCCTTGTCAGAGATCTGCGGGGAGAGTGGGATTGTAGGCTGGTCCACAGGCCCTGGGGTTCTACATGTCGAGGTAAGCGAATGGCACATCTCAGTGTGGAGCCGCGCCAAGCAGAGATGGCTGGCCTGCCCTCACTAAGCCAGCCGTCTCCGCCCCCACCCAATAAAATGGAGGCAGTGGCCTGGTGTGGTAGGCGGGAGCCAGGCGGGCGGGGAGCAGTCAGGCTTCGTCCTGCAAGTGGGGTTGGGCTGGGGGTGACTCACAGAGCTCACAGAGTTGGGCCGGTCTGCCGTGTTCCACTCCGTTTCTGTGTAGTCTCTGCTGGCTTACTTGGCCTTTGTTGTCTCGGGC
>NW_007825391.1:0-815 GCF_000696425.1 Galeopterus variegatus
TTACCTCTCTCATGTCTCAGAGGTAGCCTTTTCCATTAAAGTTGCTCACTATACTTTCATCAGCTTTTCCCATGCAGTTGATGAACTTCAAGCAACTAAGGAACTGACCAAAGTTGAGATAGATCTTTAAAATTACCTTGTCATGGAACACTGAGGTGTACCTGTGCAAATCAGGTCTCAAGACTTTTCTTGGCCACTCTATGATTCCCAAGCTAGATATAAATAAGAACAAATTCTAATGGTATAACTGAGCTATGTCTAAAATTGGTCAATCTTGGGCCGGCCCGGTGGTGCACTGGAGAGTGCACCGCTTGGGAGCGCAGCGGCGCTCCCGCCGAGGGTTCAGATCCCATGTGGAGACCAGTTCCCGCTCACTGGCTGGGCGCGGTGCGGGCGCAACACCGAGGGTTGCGATCCCGTTACCGGTCAGTAAAAAAGACAAAAAGGAAAAAATAAATAAAAATAAAATTGGTCAATCTTAAAAGACCTTCTCTCAGATCTCTTTGTTTCTTTACCTGGCCGAAAATTTCCTCACTGACCTATTTTAAGGATACGGCTTCTGTGTTTATAACAGGTCCCAGAAGTATTCATCTGAGCAGTGTGCCAGTATCTTTTGTAAGGCTTTGGTTGAAGCCATAAGTCACTACTCTAGACCTTACATGAGGGTCGACCCAGGAAATTTCCATCTTAAATTTTGTTCCAGAAATATGTCATCTCTAAAGAAGACTTTTGCATACTGCTTCATTCAGAAAACGGAAGCTATGTAACATGATTCCCCTTTGCATTAGTTGCCAGGAACTTTAAACCTGATTTAA
>NW_007825392.1:0-815 GCF_000696425.1 Galeopterus variegatus
TTGGATGCTGAGCAGATGAGCGAACAGCTCTTTTCATCTCGCTGTCTTTATTGAGTCTTAGGCACTTAAAACAAAGGAAGGGCTTGTTTTGTAGATCTTTAAAACACACCTGAGGATTTCCAATTAATTAAAAGCCAATCCCCTCTAGGGATCATTCTGTAAGAACCGAGGTCATCGAAGAGCTACAGGCCAGCAGCATTTAAAGTGGAGAAGTTGAGACAAACCACCCAATTTGACTGTTCAGCCAAATTCAAGTGTGCCCCATTAGGGTATTAAATCCCCAATAAATTCTTCTTTGGCATGACCTGATGAGATCACTGGTATTTATTTATCATTTTTACACAAATGGACAAAATGTACCATAACCAAAAGGTTTTCATAGGTAACCTGGTTGGAATCCTGAATAGGATCCAAGAGAAGGCTGAAGAACACACAGAGCAGGAAAGACTCCTGTTCTGCAAGCAGGTGTCTGATGACCTGTCTTATGAAGCCTTTAGTTATCTCTGTCTTTCTTAGTTACCTATCAAAATAAACTGTACAAATCCCAACATGGTAGAAGGACGCTATCATCAACCAGCAAGCAAAACCTTGGTAGAGCTCCACAGCTGAGGGAAATAAAATTGCTAAGGAGACAAGTTAGTCACTCTGAGCTTCAAAAGACCTACTTCTGGTACTGTCCATACGTTCTGCTGGCCACGTCAGTCCTGGGCCCAGAATTGCCTTCAGGTAGAGCCACAGGGGGACAGAGCTAGTTTCAGCCCTGTGTCTGCTCCTCCTGTTCTCCTTGGTAGACATTGCCTGCCCACCCACCCCCA
>NW_007825393.1:0-815 GCF_000696425.1 Galeopterus variegatus
ATATAGCTTATTTCTAATAGCCTGATGATTTTCATGGGATGTCCCATTTAAGAAGTGATGAAAAAGTCATCATAGAAGTCTTGTTTATAAAGGAGGTAATTCTAATTATTCACTTATTGAAAAACTATCTATGAGCTACTTTCTATCTAACAGAAAAATATTGAAATAGTTCATCACACCATAAACATTGTTTTCTCCTTTCTCATGTGAAAATAAATCTTTATTTTCATCTAAAAGAGCAGTTATCCTAGAACACATGATATGTAATAGAGCATGTTAATTATTTTGTCTCTAAAGAAATTAGCTCCTCTAATATTGTATTAGCCCATTTTGTGTTGCTATAACAGAATACCTGAAACTGTGTAATTTATAAAGAACAGAGGTTTATTTGCTTATGTTTCTGGGACAGCTGTGTCTGGTGTGGGCCTCAGGCTGCTTCTGTTCATGGCAGAAAGTGGCAGGGAGCCAGTGGGGACAAGCAGATCACATGGCGAGAAGAAGAGAGAGAGAGAGAGAGAGAGAGGTGTCAGGGTCTTTTAAGCAACCAGCTATTCCGGGAACTAATAGAGTGAGAACTCACTCATTAATCCCCACATTTAGGGAGAGCATTAATCCATTCAAGAGGTATTCACCCCCATGATTCAATCAGTTTCCAACACTACCATAATGGGGATCAAATTTCCATGTGAGTTCTGGGAGGACAATAAATCCAAACTCCATCATTTTGCCCCTGGCCTCCCCAAATTCATGTCTTTCTCACATACAAAATACAATCATTCCATTCCGACACTCCCAGAAGTCTTAGCTTGTTCCAG
>NW_007825394.1:0-815 GCF_000696425.1 Galeopterus variegatus
ACAAAGAACTATGCAAATGACACATTCACTAAGTAATAAAAATAACATCCTGACTCAGGGGTTGACTTCAAGAGTTTCAACCTTAATACTTAGGACTTAAAGTCAAGGAGGGGGTGGGGAGCAAGCGTTTGAGAATATGGGACAGGGTCCAACACTCAGTCACCAGCACAGGACCCTCACGGACAGTGACACTTTCCGTTTGCCCTGAGCCTTCCATCTACACCATCTCGAGGGATGTTCATTGGGGACTGGGAGTGCCATTTTCAGATAGGGAAACTGAGGGATGGAACAGCTAAATGCCTTGCCAAAAATTTAACACTCAATGGGGGAACTCAGCCTGAATCCCAGTTTTCTAACTCAAAATTGGTCCAAAACACCTCAATCTAAAACTATAGCTGTTGGGCCGGCCCAGTGGCGCACTCGGTAGAGTGCCGCGCTTGGGAGCGCAGCAGCGCTCCCGACGAGGGTTCCGATCCCATATAGAGACCGGTCCGCTCACTGGCTGAACGTGGTGTGGGCGGGACACCGAGGGTTGCGATCCCGTTGCCAGTCGCGGTACGGGCGCGACACTGAGGGTTGCGATCCTGTTACCGGTCACGAAAAAAAGACAAAAAGGAAAAAAAATAAAAAATAAAATAAAACTATAGCTGTCAATTTCAGGTTAAGAACGCATTCACTGAAATCACTTGCCTGGGCAAACCACTGTCTGAAATAGGCCATTTTAAAAAAAATTACCTGTGAATTATCTCAAACGAAAAAATACCCCAACTCTCCTTTTTCTTTACTAAGGTTTCACTGCGGTAACTGCAGAGTAG
>NW_007825395.1:0-815 GCF_000696425.1 Galeopterus variegatus
GAGCGCCGCTGCGCTCCCAAGCGGCGCACTGTAGCAGTGCGCCACCGGGCCGGCCCCTAAAGGATGTTCTTCAAGAAGAAGAAAAAATTGGATTAGATGGCAACCTTGACATGCAGAAGGAAATGAAGAGTACTGGAAAGAGTGAATGTGTGGATAAATCCAAGTGAATATTGACTGTATAAAACAATAATAACTAATGTCTTGTGCAGCCTTTAATATGTAGAAAATTATAATACGTGAGAATATAAATTAGAATGTGGGTAAACAGAGTTAAAGTAAATGGAGTGAAAGTTCTTGCATTGAGTTGGTAGTGGTAAAAATAGTAATTTATATTAGACTTGAATTTCCAGGATGTATTTTGTAAACTAGTGTAAGCACAAATATAATGGTAAAAGAATAGGCATTTAACAAGCTAATATAGGAAATGGAAAAATAAATGATACCAAAACCAACCAAAGTAATGTAAGAAAAGATATGAAATATATAGAATGAAATGTGTTAACTAGAGAACAAATGGTAAGGTGCTAGATTTTAAACTAAATATATCAATAATAACATTAAATATAAATGGACTAAATACTCCAATTAAATAAACACTTACAGGGTGGACTTAAATTACAATTATATGCCACTTACAAGAGCCCACCTTAAATTTTAAAGTATACAAAGATTGAAAGTAAAAACAGGAAATATGTATACCATAAAAATACTAATCAAAGTATACTCTAAGGCAAGAAATACCACTAGAGATAAAGATGACTTTTCACAGTGATAATAAAAGAGTCAATCCACGAGGAAGATATAACATTTTAAAA
>NW_007825396.1:0-815 GCF_000696425.1 Galeopterus variegatus
TAAGGCTTAATCCAGCAACTAAAATTATGTCCCCTAATTTCTAGTTTCTCTCTTCCTCAATTCTATAGTTTCCAGGCTGAAAAATCCTGGAAATTCTAGGCTGTGCCGCAAGTAGCAGATAAAGGGCTCAGATTTGGTCTCCAAATCCTCCTATCAACTGCAAAAAGGAGATCTGTTAGCCATCTAACAGAATTTCTGAGCCTCATTCTCTTTATCCTGAATTAAGCCACAGCCACATCCATGCATCAATTATCGTCATGGGAACATTATGTCAACTGGCTGAACCCAGTTTGGACCCCTCCCTAGAGCTGAGAGTGGCATATGTCATCTATTAGCCACATGGTGAAAACGGGGAAGAGCACTTATCTAAAGGGACAGCATTGTACTGTTTTACCAAAAGAAGGGTGAATACACTAGCTGGCAAACTAAAGGAGAAAGAAACGGAAAAACAAGCAATCAAATAAATAATTAACAACTTTTTTGAGCCTCATCATTCCTGGACAGTATTTTCTATAACATCTCATGCTGTTAAAGGAAACTGCAGCTCAAACATTGTTTAAATTTAGAAAATCTGTCTTATATATTATGTTTTTCCCACAAAACTGGCATGGCATTTTGCATAGAATAAGCACTCAATAAGTTTTTAATCATCCCTTATTTCAAAATTTCCAGTCTGCCACTATCGTACTGAAATTTTTGTTATAAAAGTGATCCATGTTCTCTCTAATTTTGAAACTAGAGGGCCGGCCCGGTGGCACTGCTACAGTGCGCCGCTTGGGAGCGTGGCGGCGCTCCCGCCAAGGGTTCGGATCCCA
>NW_007825397.1:0-815 GCF_000696425.1 Galeopterus variegatus
TTTACATCATCAGATGTGGCGTTGGGAGAACAGGAAGATGTAACTGTCACAAGACATCTTTCCTCTGGCCTCCACAGCTGCCACCCTGAATATCCAAATTTGTCTGTGCTTCAAGGGCCTAATCAAGTCTCAACTCCTCCCTGAACCTTCTCTGACCTCAGCTCTCCTTAATGCTCCCGCTCTTCTATTTCTGTCAGTAAAGTCTACCCAGTTTAGTAATTTATTGTATACTGCCTCGAATGGTAAATAATGTGCGTTTACTTTGTGTCACCACCTAGATTGTACATATGGAGAGTAGAATGAATGACTTTAGGTGCTGAACATATAGCAGGTATTTAAATAAACATGTGTTGGAAGTAGGAACAGTTTTGCCTAAGGCTGACCTTGAGAGCACAAAAGTGTGGCCTTGATCTCAAGAGGACACTTCATCTACCTAACAAGCTGGCAGGCTCACTATCTGACTAGAAAATGCAGCCCTCCCCTCACTGCACGGCCCTCTAAGACTGTGAGGCCAAGTCCCCAGCAGGATGCAAGCGTGCGGGTGGCGGTCTTCCCGCCTGTAGAGGCTACCCAAACCTACCTACAATCTGAGGTACCTGGGAGCTGTTTTCCCAGAGCAGAATGGGCACGAAAACTGGGTGGGCTTGCTGGCTTCTTGGGGGTTGGGGGAGAGGAGAAGGAGGTCTTTGCTCCTCTCGCTATACCAGGAAGAGGAACTTCTCAAGAATCTGTGCCCTCCATGTCCTAGGCCTCTTCCCGGAGGCCCTACGGGGCCCGCCCCCAGCCCCTTCTCGCAGCTTCCTCCCCTCCCCCAG
>NW_007825398.1:0-815 GCF_000696425.1 Galeopterus variegatus
CTGTGAGATCAACGTTAAAAAGTTAGGGTTATTCCACATATACACCTTGCATTTGTTTTTTTAACATTTGTTAGCATTTAATGAACCTCCCTTCATGTGACACCTTACATCCCTAATTTAGAGGTATAAAAGTTACATTTCTCCTTTGGGGGTATAGTGGATTGAATTATGTCCCCCCAAAACTATTGAAACTTGAATTGTCTCCCAAGTTTTATTTCTTACAAACTTAGCCTCCACTGTGACTGTTAAGAGGGTGGGAAATCCTATTATGGTAATTGGATGATGGAGCCTTGAAGAGGTGATTAGATTCTGAGGAACATGCCTAATGAATGGATTAATAATGGTGGTTAGGGGCGTGGTCTTGAGGGCTTTAAAAGGACAGCACATGAGAGGTTAGTCTCTTTCTGCTCCACTGTTTTCTGGCATGTGACACCCCTGCATTGCTGTAAAGCCACCACCAAAAAGACCCTCACTTGATGTGTTCCCTGGACTTTGGAGCCTCCGAAACTGTAAACAATAAAGTTCATTTTTTTACAAATTACCCAGTTCCAGGCATTTTGTTATAAGCAACAGGAACAGACTAACACAGGGTGAATAATCAGCGCCCTAGTAGCTAGTAGTGAGAAGGCAGCACAACATAATGAGAGACTGAGCACAATCCAATCATACATCGCAGTTCAAGCATTTACTAGATATGATCTTACTATATGTCACAGAGCCTCAGTTTACTCATATAATCCCCCATATAAAGGGGGACTGTTGGGGTTTAAATAAAATATGTGAAGTGTGAGGAAAGTGATAACACAGCAGGTCTC
>NW_007825399.1:0-815 GCF_000696425.1 Galeopterus variegatus
CTGTCCTGAAGTGATGAAAACAATTGACACCAGGGACAGAAGGTGATTGCACAACATTTTCAATGCAGGAAAAGCCACTGAATTTTGCACTTTAAAATGGTCGAGTGCTTTTAACACCAAGGTCAAGAGTTCGGACCCCTGTACCAGTCAGCTGCCTCCAAAATAAAAAAATAAAATATAACAAATGGTTAATTGTATGTGATGTGAATTTCATCTAAATTTTAAAAGTGATGAGAACAAAAAATTAGTTGCAAGGAAAATTTGTTTCATTATAGTATCTTTAATATACTTGAGCAGTATCTGTATGTATGGTGACATACTGAACATCACTAGTTTTTTCTTTCAATATAATGGTTATTATAATTAAGTTATTAATGTAAAAATGCTTTTAGATCACATTTTTAAAACAAAAATTAATTTTATTAACACAATTTTTCTCTCAAGAGTTTTTCTCTGCACAAATGGATTTCTGTAAAGTTTTAATATGTGAGATGCTATAATAATGCAAAAGTATCAGTAAATTTTCCTCTGAAATGTTTACAATATAAAGTAAAATTTGAGAAACTAAACTTCTAAAGTAATTTTAAATAGAAAAATTTAACTTGGTAAGGAAGTGCCCATTTATTAAGTCTACAGATATTACTGCCTGCTAAGTACCCACAACCAGTATGTCAATAAAATCATCCCATTGCATTATTCTTCTGAATTCCCACACCATGGGGGAAGGCACGCATGCTAGACGTTAGAGAAGTGGAAAAGAAAAGAAAGCATTCTGTTGCTGTTTTTAAGAATACAAGAAAATTTAACTCTTTCAG
>NW_007825400.1:0-815 GCF_000696425.1 Galeopterus variegatus
AGAGAAAATTGATATAGAAGAAAAATCTTAGTGATAGAACTCAGAATTGTGATTCTGGGGGCATGGGGAAAATAGTGGCCTTCTGAAATATTGAAACCATTCTTTACATTGATCTGTGTGGTTGTTACAAAAGTGTGTACATAGATGTGTAAAGTTCAATGAGATGTACACCTACAATTTGTTCACCTTATTGCATGTCGTAAGTATATCTCCTAGAAAAAGTGTTGCAAGTTTTCACAAGAAAAAATATGCTAGAATGCTCAAAGCAACCTTAAAGGTTTATCAACAGAAAAAATAAGTATATTGTTGCATATTTTTAAAAATGTGCCAAAAACATAAAAATAAATAAATGAGAGTTATGTGCACCTAAAAAGACAATCGTGGACCCCAAAGATGCTAGTTAAGATTCAAAGGTACAGAAGAATACTTGCACTATGGTAGTGCTTGTAAGAACCATGCAATACAGAATTACATACTGGTATCGTAAAAGCATAAAGCAATAAATAGTGAGTGACAGGATCAAACCTATGCCTTGGAAAGCTATTTTGTGGAAATTTACAAGATGAATTGGATAAGAGAGATTACTAAAAGAGGACTGGGGAGAGGTATTGATTAGAAGCTGTTCTACAAAAATTTGATGAGAAGGAGACTGATAAGATTTTATTCAAAAGGAATGGAGAGAAAGGAAAAACTCATAAAATATTTCAGCTGCAGATCAACAGGATCTGTTAATGCATTTGAAATGGGAGACAAGAAAAGAGGTAATGTCTGTTTATGAAATATATATGCTTTATATGCCCAGCACTACCACATGT
>NW_007825401.1:0-815 GCF_000696425.1 Galeopterus variegatus
TTCTTCTCTGCTTACTTTGAATTTTGTTTGTTCTTTTTCTAGGTAGAAACTTAGATGATTGATTTCAGATCTTTTTTTCTTTTTCTAATATACATACTCAATGCTATCAAATTTCCTGTATGTACTACTTTTGCTGCATTTCAAAAATTTTGATAAGTTGTGTTTTCATTTTCATTTAGTTCAAAATATTTTAAATTGTCTCTTGAGATTTCTTCTTTGACCCATGTTATTCAGACATGTTTTGTCTAATCTCCATGTATTTCAGGATTTTCCAGCTATCATTCTGCTACTGATTTCTAGTTTAATTCCATTGTCATCTGAGAGCAGATGTTGTATAATTTTTATTACTTTAAATTTGTTAAGGTGTATTTTATAGTCCAGAATGTGGTCTATCTTGTGAATGTTCTATGTAAACTTGGGAAGAATGTGTATTCTTCTGTTGTTGGATGACGTGTTGTATAGATGTCAATTATATTCAGTTGACTGATGGTGGTGTTGTGTTCAACTATGTCCTTACTGATTTTCTACTGTATCTGTCCATTTCTAATATGGGGTGTTGAAGTCGCTGACTCCATAGTGGATTCACCTATTTCTTCTTGCAGTTCTATCAGTTTTTGCCTCATGTAGTTTGATGCTCCGTTGTTAGGTGTATACATGTTAAGAATGGTTATTTTTCTCAGAGAATTGACCCTTTTCATGATATAATGCCCCTGTCTGTCCCTTATAACTACCCTTGCTTTTAAGTTTGCTTTTCTGAAATTAACATAGCTATTCCTGCTTTCTTTTGATTAGTTTTAGCATGGTATCTCTTTCCC
>NW_007825402.1:0-815 GCF_000696425.1 Galeopterus variegatus
ACTGGGGTGTTAAAGGGACTGTGTGTGAGATGAATGATGCTAAACTTTTCTAGCTCCAATGTAGTGTCACCTATCTCTGCACATCCTCCTGGCAAGCAATATTGTTTCACACTAACCACATGTGTTGGCTTGGGTAATACCTGTGGGTCATGATTAGCATGTCCTCATAACACAGGATTCACTGTCCATAACTGCAACCAGAATTCTCTAGCCATTGTTTGCAGGTGTAACCCATAAAGTATATATACACCCAAGATGTATTCAGCTATAGGAGATACATACACAGTATATTCATGAGGCAGCAATCGTCCTATGTCCAGCAGCAAGAACACAGCTTTGAAAGTAGTAGAATGTCCTCCATAGCCATCAACATTCACTGTGGCCCCTGGAAACTTATCAGGGTTGCCATGTATCAGGCTACATTCTGCGCTGGTATCCATGAATGCTAACACACACTGTACATTTGCCGTCCACCCCTGGGTCCCACAAATGCAGGAGCCAAGCAACTAGGGGTTTGCCTGTTTCTGATGCACAACAGGTCATTCAAGGAGACACACAGGTTCCCCAACTCACCCTCAGGGTTGTCATTGCTCTCAGCTTCAGGAACAGGGGTGACGTTTCACTGTATCTCAGCCTCCAGGACAAGTACCTTCACTTCCAACAAGTCTGCTTTCTGCTGCAGATCTCAAAGCCACACCACTTCATGGAGTGCCTGGTCCTTGTTGACTTGTAGTACAGTGAGCAACAGCCAGACCCTGGTCAACTGGAAAGTGGCTGCCAGGTACCACATACCCAAAGTGAGCCACATTTCCTCC
>NW_007825403.1:0-815 GCF_000696425.1 Galeopterus variegatus
CTGAGCTGGACTGTTCCTATTGGCTAAGAAGGAAGGGGAGGGAAGCGAGCGGGTTTAAGCTAAGCTGGGACTTTCTCATAGGCGGGCAAAATTGTGCACATGGGAAGGTGACGTGGCAGCGAGGGGATTTTTCTGGGTGGGGGTTTTCCAGGAAACTTTCTCAGGTGTCATTTTGTGTATCTCGGTCTTTAACGCCATTTTACTTTTCTGGCAGAAGGTATATTAGCCAACACTGACAACACCAAGTCAAGGGTTAAGATCCCCTTACCGCTCATCTTTTAAAACAGAAAGAAAAAAAATCCAATGCCCATCCATGATAAAAACTCTCAAACACCTTTTATTGTACAAGAATATTCATAGCAGCACTATTCACAATAGTCAAAAGGTAGAAACAACTGATTTCCACCAATTGATGGATAAATAAAATGTGGCATGTACTTACAATAGAATATTCTTAATACATAAAAATGAAGTATGAAACATTCCTCAACATGGAGGAACTTTGAAAACATTATGCTGAATGAAATAAGCTACACACAAAAGGTCACATTTTGTGCGATTCCATCTATATGAAATATAGAGAGTAGGAAAATTCATACAGACAGCAGATTAATGGTTGCCAGGGTCTAAGGGGAGGGAAAAATGGTGAATGCCTGCTTAATGAGTATGGGGTTTCCTTTTGGGGTTCTAGATAGTGCTGACGGCTGCACAACACTGTGAATGTACTAAATGATACTGAATTGTACACTTTAAAATGGTTAAAATGGTAAATTGTATGCTCTTAAGCAATTTACTATAATTTTAAAAAACAAGCC
>NW_007825404.1:0-815 GCF_000696425.1 Galeopterus variegatus
TATGTTGAATAGGATTGTTGAGAGTGGGCATCCTTGTCTTGTTCCTGTTCTTAAGGGAAAAGCTTCCAACTTTTTTCCATTTAGGATGATATTGACAGTGGGTTTGTCATATATGGCTTTAATTGTATTTAGATACTTTCCTTCTATACCCAATTTATAAAGAGTCTTTAATCATGAACGAATGTTGAATTTTGTCAAATGGCTTTTCAGCACCTATAGAGATGATCATATGGTTTTTGTCTTTGATTTTATTGATGTGATGTATCGCATTTATTGATTTGCATATGTTGAAGCAACCTGTCATCCCTGGGATGAATTCCACTTAATCATGGTGTATAATTTTATGTATATGTTGCTGTATTCTATTAGCTAGTATTTTATTGAGGATTTTTGCATATATGTTCATCAAGGATATTGGCCTGTAGTTTTCCTTTTTTGTCTGGTTTGGGTATCACAGTGATGTTTGCCTCATAGAATGAGTTTGGGAGAATGGCTTCTGTTTCAATTTTTTGGAATAGTTTGTAGAGAATTGCTATTAATTCTCCTTTGAAGGTTTGGTAGAATTCTGCGGTGAAGCCATCTGGTCCTGGGCTTTTCCTTGTTGAGAGACTGCTGATAACAGCTTCTATCTCTTTAATTGTTATTGGTCCGTTCAGATTTTCTGTGTCTTCTTGGTTTAGTCTTGGTAGCTTGTGTGTGTTCAGAAATTTATCCATTTCTTCCAGATTGTCAAATTTGTTGGCATATAGTTGTTTATAGTGATATCTAATGATTTCTTGTATTTCTGAGATATCAGTTGTAATATCCCCTTTTTT
>NW_007825405.1:0-815 GCF_000696425.1 Galeopterus variegatus
ACATCGAGGGTTGCGATCCGTTGCCGGTCACGAAAAAAGACAAAAAGGAAAAAAAAAAAAACACCAAAAGGTTCTCATAAACAACCTCAATGAGGGGGAAAAAAACTGCTTAGAGGCAAGAATTTTAGACTATGACAACCAAGTTATTTCTCCTACAGAAATGTCAAAAATAAAGGTTTTTAATTGCTATTAGAACATTTGGAAGTTACAAACGGAAAATAACTGATTTTCAGAATTGGCACATGCCAACCTAAATGTCATTGAGCAAATGCCTAATAGTATGGAAGACAAATCTCAGGTCAACTTGCTTCTAAACCACTGAAATAAATTCTTGGTTGGGCCATAATTGCTATCAGTGGGAAGCCCCGTTATAGCTCAGTAAAGCTGTTTACCTATCCCTCCAAAAAAAAGGAACCCCCAAAGGCAGAGTAGCCACTCAACTAACACGGCCATGGGTGTGGAGGCAGTAGGCCAATAGGCTTTCTTGCTACACATGTGGGGGCCATTTCTGATCATGACATTGCTATAAACCAATAACCATCACCATTCAGGTTCCTAACTGAGTCGATCAGCTGACATCCAGTTTGCATTGTGAAAACTTGCATAGTGGGAAAAAAGCCTGAATTCACTTTGTGTGACCGGTGAGGAAACCAAGCAAGTGTGAGGCCAGCTGTGGCTATAGCAAACGACTGGCGGGAACAGTCCCAAATCTGGGCTCTCTGCTCTTTTGACTCTCCCAAAGTTCACATTTTTTCCCCTGATTTGCAGTGACCTCTGTACATCCTCATGGATGATGGTGCCTCCTCTGAGCTGAT
>NW_007825406.1:0-815 GCF_000696425.1 Galeopterus variegatus
GGCCATATCTCCCTGGTCTCCTTTAATCTTGTACAGTTCCTCAGTCTCCTTGCATTTTATGACCTTGACACTCTTGGAGAATACTGGCCAGAATATATGTCTCAAACTGCATCTGTTTGATGCTTACTTATCGTTAAATTCAGGTTATGCATTTTTGGCAGGAAAAATACATGAGTGATATGTCCTTCTCAGTGTATCAGGAGGCACTTGCTTAAAGTCCTGTTTTCCAGGCTTCTCTGCTAAAAAGTTACTACTTTTCCCTCTGTACTTAGTAAGTACAAATATGTAAATATCATCTTTGTCACCATACTTTTATCCAATAATTTTAGCATCAATTAATTCTTCTCTAAAACCATTATTACTATGGTGTTTAATAGTGATTTTCTATTTCCATCATTTCTTCTACATTTATTAGTTGCAATTCTACTGTTAGGAAGAGATTTTAGTTTGCACTCATTTATTTGTTCATATCATGGATTATTATTTTATTCTATGAATTAAATCCATTACAATAATTATTTACTTTGTTGCTCAAATTGTCTTAGATGTTTGTAGCTCCTATGGGTAGGCTTCTGTGTCTTTGGGACATGTCTGCATCATTTTGTGAGTGCTTGCTTAGCTTCTGGCAGCACAAAATGTCTCAGGCACATCTGTACTTTGCCTGTTCCACCAGCCCTGGAATATGTCCTTTCTCCAGGGATCGCAGGCTCTTTGCCTGATGAAGGGTATTTTAAAAGCAAATTCACAGGACAAAGTCAGTCCATTGGTTCTATGGTATCACTGCTTCTAAGCCCTCTCAGCAGATAGAGCTAGTA
>NW_007825407.1:0-815 GCF_000696425.1 Galeopterus variegatus
TCAACATCCTGATCAATACGGTCATGTCTCTCAAATTCCATCCTATACTTTGAAGTCACACTTGGACTCATAAGGAATTTCTGTCCTTCCTTACAGCTGTTGAGAGGGGGGTCCTAACAAGAGGAAGTAGCCCTGTGTACCCTCCCTCTGACTTCCTTCCTGGTGGTGTCATTCCTGGGTCTGGGTCATTCAGCTGCATCCAGGAGTCCCAGAGGATGTTATGATCATTGCTCATGGTGTAAATGGATCTAGGATGCAACGTCTTTCCAGCCATATCTTCTAGCTTTCATTTGTGTTAAAATTAATTAGAAAATCATTTAAACAACTGACATTGTCAAAACTGACATGAGTGAAAAGCATTTATTGTTTAAATAATGCATTTATTGTACATTTTTATTTCAAGCTTCATATCATTTTCTGTAGTTGAGTTATTTTCATTAATTTTTACAAAATTATTTAGGTGGGCGCAGGTAGTATTATTCTCATTTAGGTAGATAAATTGTGGCAAAGATGCTTTCTTAAAAAAATTTTGAAGCAAATGTTGATTCACAGGTAGTACTTTTTTTTTTTTAGCACGTGAAAGCATTCCTAGTAGACATAAGTTGAAGAAAATACAGCTTCATATGATGATGTCTCAGAAAGCTTTTCTAAGCAAACTGACTGAACTGCTTTAATAGTCAGTTGATGACTCTCCCATGCTTCTTAAATCTGCCATTACCACTTCAAGAAAACCAGTCTCCTCACTATTAAATATATTTTTGGAGCTCTGTAGCTGTCCTGTTGGCTTCATGTTTGAGTTTTAACATTTTGAAGAT
>NW_007825408.1:0-815 GCF_000696425.1 Galeopterus variegatus
CTCCACACATCTTTCAACAAGTGGTTCACAATCAAGGGTGATTTTTGCCTCCTCAAGAGACATTTAACGTCTCTGGGTACATTTTTGGTTGTCACAACTGAGATTGTGATGCCGGCATCTAGTGAGTAGAGGTCATGAATGCTGCTAATGTATTACCATACACAGTACAGACCCCCTAACACCAAATTATTTGGGACAATACAAAAATTATTTGTTGACAATTTGGGACAATGTCAACAGTGGTAAAGTCGACAAACCCAACTGGAGAATAAGACAATTTGGTCGCTGTACCTGTCTGCCCCTAGAAAGGGATCATTCCGTATTAGCCACCTCCACCTAGTGACGAGAACTAAAGGGGTGGCAAATTGTATAGATTTCTTCTGAAAATTTAGAATTCTATCCTGACCGTTCCTGGGCATGATGCATATTTTTTTCCCCGGGCCAGCCTGATTGGTACACCCTGTGAGTAGCAGCCTGGCAAAAATGGGGCCTGTGAGATGCAACCTTAATTCTGTTTACCTTTTCTAAAAGTGTTCTTGTCCCTCTTATACCTGATCTTTCTAGATGAAAGGTTTAGGTGAGTGTAGAGTATAATTGGGGGAAAAACGATGAAAGTTACAGTTACAGGAATGGGACACTTAGGTATTGTGGAGGGTGGGAGAAGAGCAACAGCCCAGCATCTAGGGTTGTACAAGGGAGGAAGGGCGTTAATGATTTTTGTCTATTAGAACTGCTGCTGGAACCTTTCTCCCCAAGGAACATTCTGTTGCAGCTCTTCTAAACTGTTGCAAGAACCTTCAATTTAACTGACTGCT
>NW_007825409.1:0-815 GCF_000696425.1 Galeopterus variegatus
CAAACCGAATTTTTTTTAAATTAAAAGTTGTAGAGCTAGAGCTGGGGTCTGGTGCTCACAGACTCCTCGAGCCTGTTCACAAACCCTTCACACACAGGTCTATGAGATAGGTAACTGGACAAAATGGTCCTTGGGGCCTTGGTTGAAGAAGGAATAGTCTTTATTCAGCACACACAATACTATGAGCTAAGCAGTGCAAAGGAGAAACTCAGAAACTCAACTGCTACCAGCAAAATCCAAAGAAAAACTGAGCAGCCGCCAGCAGGGTAAACATGCTCTATTTTTAGATGTGAGCTCTGCCAGCCAGCCTGCTTCACTAACTGCAGAACACACAATAGCAATTAACTAAAAAGATACATGGGTGCACATGCACACTAACTCCACCCACACACAACTTGTTTACAAAGAATGTGCTGCATGACCCCCCAACCAGACCTAGGCCAAGGGAGCCTGACTAAACTATTCTATTTTCCCCACAATCCACCACTTTAGGGTCCCTTGCTGTACAATCTTGCATGTTAAAAATCTTCTGTTCTGTTCCCTTAGCGAGGATAAATTACCCTTTTATTTATACAACCTATCGTCTGTTCAATATGGCTTAAGGCTTGTCCTTAAGGCTTGTCCTATAGTCACACACGTCTGGTTAGTAGTCATCACTGGTGTGATTTTCCATGGGAATGTTGTAGTCATACTGATGTGAAGCTCAGTGTATATTCAGTAGATGATTATGCCAATGTATGTATGTGCCCAGTCAACTCTGGTGCAGTGCCTGCAGCCAGAACACTATGGGCAAAAAGACAGAAGGGTTATTGGTA
>NW_007825410.1:0-815 GCF_000696425.1 Galeopterus variegatus
GGAGCAATGCCACCACATTGCATCTGCGTCCTCCTGACGGTGAGGAGCATGGCTCGGAACCTTGACTGTGAGACCCGGTTAACTGCCTAGAGCAGGTGGGAGATGCAGAGGTGGAGGAGAAATCTGACAATGTTCGGGAGGTAGAAATGACAGACTTCTGTAACAATGCACTGCAGTGAGTGAGTAGGAGAGGGGACTTGGAAACAACGCGGACAGTTTTGGCTTAAGCTGCCGAGGGGATATTGTCTATTACACAAAATAAGAAATCAGTGCTGAGAAATACGGGGCCTTCAGGTTTGGACGTGGCTGTGTTACTGGGCCATCTGGTCAGGGATAAAAAGAAGTTCTGGGAAAGGATGCTGTGGTTACCTCAGGGTAACTGTATAAATCCAGAAGGAAAGAGATTCAGTGACAGGAATCTTAGTAACACTGAGACTCAAGGGGCAAGGCAGGCAGAGGCAGGCCATGACAGGACTGAGGGCTGATCAAGAAAGAGCAGTGTCGGGGAGCCCAGTTAGGACAGTTTCAGGGACGGTAGTCTCATCGGCGTCATGGAGATGGAAGGCAACTTGCTTAGAGCTCAGTGGGTTGGGTAACACAGAGGTCGCTGGGTGTCTCCAAGAGAGCAGGTGGTGGCAGGAAACATCAGATTGCAGGGGGCCGAGGAGGCCTGGGCAGGGTGCGGACAGCAGACAGGGAGTGCAGTGGACCCTTTGAGAGGACTAAGGGAAAACAGCGAAGCTTCAAACTGGGATTGAAGTGAGCGCTTATCTGCTGAACTTGGAAGTGTTTTCTGATCTCCTTTGATTTTTTAT
>NW_007825411.1:0-815 GCF_000696425.1 Galeopterus variegatus
AAAAAAAAGAACAAATTTGAAATTTTAAAACTAAAAACCAATTAACTGAAAAATTTTAAAAAATATCATTGAAAGGGATCATCAGCAGTATGAAGGGGACAAAAGAAAGATTCAGTAAATTTGAAGATAGACCTAGAATAATAAATTTATCTAATCTAAATAACAAAAATCAGACTAAAATAAATGAACAGAGACTCTGGGACCTATGGGATCTTAACAAAAAATCTAGCATCAAAATTTTGGGAGAAAGGAGAAAAAATGTGGGGTCAATCGAGCAGCTTCTTTTCCAAGACCCCAATTCTCCAGGTGTGGTGTACGGCTTAAGCTGAGTTTTGGGGGAATGGAGAAAAGCTATGAGTAGGAGGGATAGTTAAAGATTCTGCCAGAGAAAGTGCACAGCTTCAGCTCCAGCCTGAGGGGGAGCGGCACAGCTGCAACTGGTAGGGATGGGTGGAGCAGCTCCATCACTGCGTGGCCCCCCAGGATAGGGCATAACAGCCACTCTCAGCTAAGTTTAGGGAAGTAGAAATAGACAAATTCACAATGACAGATGGAGACTTAGTCCTTTCTCAACTATTGAAAGAGCAACTTAATGGCAAATTAGCATAGATATAGTAAATCAATACTATAAAGTTAATAAAAATACATACAAACATTTAGAAACTATTCAACATGCTTCTAAATAATAAGTGCTTCAAGGAAAATTTTTATTTTATTTTATTTTATTTTTTATTTTATTTATTTATTTATTTACTTATTTATTTATTTTTTATTATTTTTATTTTGTCAATATACAATGTAGTTATTTATTGTGT
>NW_007825412.1:0-815 GCF_000696425.1 Galeopterus variegatus
AAAGTGTTTATTTTTTAGTAGAGCAGAAACAACTGCATAAATGGTAGGATAAGTCCCTAAGCAGCATGAACTGAAAAGCAGTCCACTTCCTTCTGAAGAATGTCTATCGTAGCCATTCTCTCTTTCAGCTTACTGTGAAGGTTCGAGCAAAAGCTGAATAGTAGGAGACTGAATCAGCTTAGCTTGATATATTGAAACAGCTGTGTAGGATCTTAAATCCACTATCTGAAATATAACAAATAGTCCTATCTAACTAGAATGGTTGAAGTTTCTCATCTATTGTGATAGAAATATGAAACCATTCCAATGAATTAAAGTTGGATTGGGTAATACTTTTGTGATATAATGCTAAAGTTCCTTATTTTTTCTTGAGCTACTGTGAGTGGTGAAGCCAAAATTAAACAAACATGTAAAAAAAAAAAAAGATAAAAAGACAACCATTCCTTAAACTAGCTCCTCTTGTTTTGCTGTTTTCACATGTGTTACAAAAGCTCATCCATTATTAGACAAGATACAACCTTAAATACTCAATTTAAGAAAAGTTTTCTCAAGGGAACTGGCCAGTTACCTTGGTTAGAGCATGGTGCTGATAACACCAGGGTCAAGGATTCAGATCCCCATACTGGCCAGCTGCCAAAAGAAAACAGAAAGAAGAAAAGTTTTCTCATACAAAAGTGATGAATTCATGAATACTGGGTTAATTTGATTTTGTCAGATAGAGATATCATTAAAGGCAGGGCCAGCCAGTTGTACGAATACAGAGATATAATGTGATTTAAAGAAGTGGTCATCTGTCATGTGTCAGTCATTGTACA
>NW_007825413.1:0-815 GCF_000696425.1 Galeopterus variegatus
CGGAACCGAGGCCATTAGAGGAGGGAAAGCAGGAGGGAGAGGAGGGTTAGCAAGAAATTGGTAAAGGGCCACAAAATATGATTACATTGTGCAATGATAAATATAGTAATTATCCAGATTTGAGCATCCCATATTGCACACAGGTATCGGTATTCAACATTGTACCCCACAGATATATACAATCAATTATGTTTCCTTTTTAAAGAAATTTAAATAAATGTTTCCCTTTGTTTGCATAAATGAAGATATTGCAAGAAAAACGGGAACTTTAAGCCTGGGAAGTAAAATATTTCCTCTTGAGTCAGACTCCTTTTGGTGGTCAAAGTGCCTTTCTCATTAAAAACCAACCAACCAACAAACAAAAAACAAGTTGGTCTTAAACTTGAGATTCCTTTTCTTTTAAGGAAATACATTTTGTATCAGCAAAGTATTGCTTGCTTCTCTTAATTTATTTAAATTGATTCTCTATTCCTTCTCAATTGACAGTATGGAAATATATGGACTATTGAGCAAAGTATGCTGAATGTTGGCTCAGTGAAAGATGAATTTCTCGGTATTTCACTGGATTAACAAAAGAAGGTACTTTAACAAAATTTACCAAGTATATCACTAATTTTGCAAAAATTATTTTCCACGATCTGGATATGGCCAGAGAGTAGGGTGCATATAGAAGACTGAGGTTACAAATGAAGCAGGGTTTCCATGACATTCCCAGGATTCCTTTATGGAATGTCCACAAGGCAATTTCCTACGAAATGACCATCCAAAAAATGGTACTCAATAAAAGATGATTTCCTTCTTATTATTACTTTTAT
>NW_007825414.1:0-815 GCF_000696425.1 Galeopterus variegatus
TCATAGATTTATGCTTAATTATTGAGGGAAAAAATGCCTATAAGAAAAATTGATAGACCATGCACAGAGACTACCTCTGGAGTATCATTAGAATCGTAGGGAGGGGGACTGTTTTCCTTTTACATTTATATATTTTTATGGTGTTGACATTTTTTCATAACTTACATCTGTTACTTTTATAGTAAAACTAGAAGTCTTCTTGTCTTTAAAAACAAGAATGACCAATAAGTAAATTGAGTCTGCCTGTCCCAGACTCATTAGAGAAGAAAATAAAAAATCGAAGGTGACCCTAAGGATAAACCAGAGGCATACTACAAACCTTCGTGTCAATTTCTTTTCCTCTCTTGCTTTTTTTTTTTTTTTGGTATTTCTACACACATAATAGATTTATTAGCAGATTGCTGACTGCAATGCCCCTCCAAACAGTTTGTATCAGAAGCAAATGTGTGCTTCCCCAGTAAAAAAACAGATTGTTTCAGAATCCACAAAAGTGTGCCTTTTAGCTTGTATTTTTAACAAGCCCTGCAGGAATTCATCTGAGAGACACCAAAGTCTGAAAGCATTTCTGCAATGCACAGGCAATGGGCTGTATTGAGAGCTGTCTTTTCATTCTGTTTCTGATAACTATTGGATGTGTGACCTTGAAACGTCACATTAAACTTTCTGAGAGCTCAGATTCTTCATGTGTAGAATTAAAACATTGACACAGATGAATTCCTAGATCTCTTTCACTGCTTCCATAGGGCTGAGCATGCAGACATTTAGTAATTTTCAAAAAATTAAGTTACAGTGTAGAATTTTTTTTTCAAAAGTAT
>NW_007825415.1:0-815 GCF_000696425.1 Galeopterus variegatus
CTGGTATCGTTTTTCTTATGCCTGGAGGACATCCTTTAAGATTTCTTGTAATGTGGGTCTGCTGTCGATGAATTCTTTTTGTTTTTTATGTGTGAAAAAGAGTTTGCTTGTCCTCCAGTTTTGAAAAAATATTTTGTCTGAATATTCTAGGTTGAGAATTTTTTTTTCTCTTTCAGTACTTTAAAGACGTTGTTCCAGCGGATTCCTGATTATACTGTTTCAGAGGAGAAACATGCTGTCATACTGATCTGTTCCCCTGAATATAACATTTTTTTTCTCTAGCTACTTTTGATATGTCCTCTTTAAAACTGCGTTTTTAAAACTTGGTTATGATGTGTTTTGGTGTAGTTTTCATGTTTCTTGTGCTTGGAGTCTATTGAGCTTCTTGGGTCTATGGGTTTATTGTTCTCATCAGATTTGGGAAAATTATTTATTCTATCCAACCGCACGTTTTTGGACACTATAATTACATCTCCACTAGGCTCCTGAACTTCTCCAAAGGTCTATGATACTCTTTTAATTTTTTTCAAACTTCTTTTTTTCTCTCTCTCTTTTCTTTTGAATACATTGATTGTTATGTGTTCAGATTCACTGTTTCCTTCTGCAGTGTCTAATCTGCTGTAATTCCCTTCCAGGATATTGTTCAACACAGATATTATGGTTTTAATCTCTAAAAGTTCCATTTCACTCTGTTTTATTCTCTCTCGGTGCCGTGACTTTTTTGACACCTGGAATACATTTATAAAAACTGTTAAATGTCCTTGTCTGCTAATTTTAATATCTGTTCCGGTTCCAGGTTGGGTTTGTTTGATTTT
>NW_007825416.1:0-815 GCF_000696425.1 Galeopterus variegatus
GGCCGGCCCTAATGTCCACCTTCTGTAACCATTGTGTCAACCTTTATGCTTGAATGATAGTACGGGATGACATTTCTGGGCCTTGCTTTTTTCCTCATACTTTATATACACTGCTCCATTGCAGAGGTCTGAGACCACCCTTATCTTTCTCCTTAGAAGTGACTGCTTTTTCTATCAGATTGCCTGGATTCTTCCTTATTCTTAACATTCAGTAATTTTGCTTAAAAAGTCTTAGTGTTGATTTTTCTGAATCTTTATTTTTTTTAAATCCTAGAACATGGTGTGTTATTTCCAATTGCAGATTCTGCTTTTTTGAAAATTTTTTTTTTTTTTTTTTTTTTTTCTAAAAAGATGACCGGTAAGGGGATCTTAATCCTTGACTTGGTGTTGTCAGCACCACGCTCAGCCAGTGAGCGAACCGGCCATCCCTATGTGGGATCCGAACCCGGGGCCTTGGTGTTATCAGCACCGCACTCTCCCGAGTGAGCCACGGGCCGGCCCTTGAAAATTTATTTTGGAAAAATTTATCTACTGTTATTAACTTAGTTTTAGCTTTGTGTTGTTATTTTGGGCACCAATATTTTTATTTTTTCTTTTTAATTTTTTAAAAATTTTATTACCATATTCATCATTACAAATCTTAATTATCCTTTATGCCCCTTATCCAATTTCTCCCCCTCCCCTCCTACTCCCCCCTCTAATAAGCGTAGATTTGTTCTCTCCATCTGATAGATTAACTGTTCCTCTGTTGGTATGTGGCCTAGATGATCTGTCTAGTAATGAGACAGGTATGATCAAGTCCTCCCTTATTATCG
>NW_007825417.1:0-815 GCF_000696425.1 Galeopterus variegatus
ATATTTCCCCCACATGACCTAGTTCATTGCATTTCATTTATAAGAAATTCTATATATATATATGTATCTAATAAACAAAGTGTTTATTTATTGAGCACATATTATGGAAAAGTAATATTACTATGTAATTTACATTTATCAGTGTGTTTAATCCTTCAGATACACACAGTAGGTACTATTATAACATTTTAAAGATTAGAAAATTGATCTGAATAAGTCTCAAGCTGTTTATTTTTCAACTACCTGCATCAGAATTGGCAACATTTGAGTACGTGATCCTCGACCCTTTAAGAGCTTGAATAGATTATCTCATTTCAGACTGGCAAAAGCCATGTAAAATGGAGGCAGAGAAGATCAGCGAGTTTGGCTAATTTGCCCAACATCACACACTTATGATAAGCACATCTTGGATTTTAATTCATTATTTTCTTACTCGATTTTTTGTTGTTGTTGTTGGCAGGGTGGTTCGGGGATGTGAACCCCAGATCTTGGGGTTATAATGACTCTCAACTCTGTCTCACTTTGCTGCCTCCCTCTGCCATATTTGCTACACAAAGTACTGAACATAGGAAGGAAGGAACTGTGCTCTCAATGTCCTTCTCAAGTTAACCTTTGGGAAAGGAAGATCAGAGCACAAGCAATGAATTGCCAATCAAGGGAAATATTTCACCGTGTTTATGTGTAAAAAGTGCAGTTTCTACAGAGGGCAAAATGTGAAATTATCTCCAGGTACTGGACAACATGTCAATAACAGATAGGCAAGTGGCAGACATCCATGACAAGTCTGAACAAACATTTTCTACATCAACGAACTT
>NW_007825418.1:0-815 GCF_000696425.1 Galeopterus variegatus
CCCCTCGCCCCCCGGGCACCCACCAGTGGAACCTCTTGCTAAAACCCCGCAAACCCTTGTGCGGCCAGGCCAGCAGGCCCTGGGGAAGATGCAGACAGTCCCTGCACCGGGGAAGGTCTCCCGCACAAGTGTCCCCGCCGCTGGAGCTCGCTGCTCCTCCGCGGCCAGACGTCCCCATCCTCCACCGGAGGCTCACTCCGCGGGTCCCTGGCTGCGCAAGGCAGAGCAGAGGGACCCCGGAATTCACTGGCCCGCGAAAGAGGGGCGCTGACCCACTGGATACCACCAGCCCCCCCCGGGGGGGGGGCAACTTAGGGGATTTAGATGCAGGGCCTGTTTGGGGCTGCATGTCCCACTTTTCCGGGAAAACCTAGCAGTTGGGCCAGCTGCTCCTCCTGTCTCAATATAAGTCACCAGGAATAAAAGACCAGCCCCAAACCTGCCACCTCGTCCCTCCCCTAAGGGACTCTGCCTCTGGGGACAGACCCAGGGCAGGCAAGCCTCTCCGGAGGATCTGGCAGTGGAGATTTTTTTTTCTCTGGGTCCCTCTTCGTCTCCAGGGAGTGGGCAGCCTAGAAAATTCTGCAGGCTTTGGGCAGGGCTGAAATGGCAAATCCAGAATTTTAAGCCATTAAATTTCCCCTGGATTTCCTCACCATATTAGCCGCAGGCATGGCCTTTCTTAAAACGATGGCCGGGCCGAATCAGGATGCCCCCCGGCCTGGGAGCGGAGCGCTGCCTCCCGGGGAGCCGCGCGGAGGAGGGCGCTGGGCAGCGGAGGCCGGTGCCCGCAGGTTCCCTCCCTCCTGGGCCCA
>NW_007825419.1:0-815 GCF_000696425.1 Galeopterus variegatus
GTATCCTTGTCTTGTTCCTGTCCTTAGAGGAAAGGCTTCTAGTGTTTTATTTACCATTGAGTCTGGTGTTAACTGTGATTTTTTCCATATGGCCTTTATTATGTTGAGGCAGTTTCTTTTCCTGGTTTGTTGAGTGTTTTCATCATGAAAAGTTTTGAATCTTCTCAAACACTTTTTCTGCATCTGTTGGCATGATCATGTGGTTTTTGTCTTTCATTCTGTTAATGTGGTATATTACATTGACTGATTTTTACATATCAAACCATCCTGCATTCTAGGAATAAATCTCACTCTGTTGTGGTGTATAATCATTTTATTTTATTTTATTTTATTTTTTTTTTTCCCAAATGAATAGGTCTTTTATTCCATCATTAAAATTTACAAGCATGTCTTGGGAATCATCTTGTGGCTTGTTTCTCCAGCTGGACAACTCTTACTTCTTATTCATCAGCCTGCTGAACTTTTCCTTTTTCAGAGACATAGATACCATCCCAAATTTTTCTGATATCCTTGTTTTTAACTGTTGTGACTTGCTGGATCAAAGAATTTGAGACAAGTTCAATGTCATTTCCTTCAAGGATTAACTCATCTTTCTGGGCTTGAGAGAGTGAACAAGCAACACCTGGTCTCATTCGAACCCTGCGGATGTATTTTTCACCCAAGAAATTTCGGATTTCAACAAGAGACCCATTCTCTTGAATAACGACGTTGATGGGAAAGTGAGCATACACAGACCTCATCTTGTAACGGAAGCCCAGCGTAACACCCTTGATCATGTTCTGTACATGACTACAGATAGTGCGAACAGTAGCCAG
>NW_007825420.1:0-815 GCF_000696425.1 Galeopterus variegatus
TAAAGGTGAATGAATCAATTCACACACATACACACACACACACACACACACACACACTCTCCCACACACAAAAAAAAACAAACAACAACAACAACAACAACAAAAAACCCAGGGGTGGGGGGAGAGGAAGATATAACAACCACAATTTTTTTTGAAGTTCTTACAACAAGAAAATGGAGGGGAGACACTTGGGTGGGAGGGGGGAGAGGGAAGAGGGAGGGAGGTTTCGGTGATGGGACACAATAATCAACTACATTGTATATTGACAAAATAAAAATAAAAAATAAATTAATTAAAAAAAAAATTCGACAATCCCAGCTGGATAATCTAGACCAGAGTTCAACAATGCTATTCAGTAAATATTTTCTTATAAAAAAAATAAATAAATAAAATAAAAAAATAAAAAGTAAATGTCTACTATCAAAAAAAAAAAAAAAACCCTAAGTAAATCTATGTCTTTAAGGTGGTCTTAGTCTGGCCATTCTCCTTCAGGTTTACTAGAGAGAATTGTTTACCTAACATCTCTCCTCAGGTCACCCATATTCCTGAATTAAAACTGACTTCTATTTTCAGTAACAGGACTGTTGAGTGGTTTGTTTCTGTTTGGAGGTAGGCAGCGGACTTGGGTTCACTAGCAGGATTTTGACAACCCTAAGCCATTAGCCGAATGCCCTGGGGTAACAGATTTTGGCAAGTCAAGCCAGAGTTTTTGAATGGGGCCGGCAGCCAGACTTGGACCCAGTGACATTATCTTTGGAGGAGATAATCTAACACCATGCAAATATACACTTACTCTTCAAATTTTTGCCTTTTAT
>NW_007825421.1:0-815 GCF_000696425.1 Galeopterus variegatus
GAATAGTCCTCTTTGAGGCAGGGCTTTGTACCCTGTATGAGCTGTCATTAGCCATTGTGACCTCCAGCCATCTCACGAAGAGGCTGCTCCTGTCATCCAGAGCAGGGCTCCAGCCAAGGACACAGGTGTGAGCCCTTCCCCATTAGCTACAGCACTCCCAGCAGTGGGGGAGGGGGCACCAGCCACTAAGTGGACATGGGTGGGTCACTACAGTGTCTGCTACATCTGGCGTCCACTTCTTTAAAACATGCATCATATACTGACCTCACTGAGGTGGTCGTGGGAGCCATAACTCAGAATTCTAAGCTGAAAGTGGCAATAGCAGGAACACAAATGTTTGATTGAGTGGCTTCAGGGCACTCATCTGCCGGATCCAGCTTGTGCCAGCTCACAGGAGCCCATGGCTAGATTTTCAGGAACTTTGCAAGCTGATTGTGAAACACAGATGATATTAAAAATTAAATTATATAAACTTACAATTAAATAATTACATTAAAAACAGAAGTAGAAATAATTTAAAACTCGTGTAGGGAAAGTGAAGGAAAATGGTCAGGATCCCTCAGATGTTCAGCATCTTGCCGAGCATTTGATGTAAATACACACGTGCGCCAGCTGTTCCTTGGTTATTGTCTAATGTAATTGTGCATGTGCACCCAGGTGCTCCTAGGTTGTCTGACTTGTACCCAGGTGTCCTGGTGTAGTGGATTGAATTATGTCCCCCCAAAACTCCCTGAAGCTTGAATTGTGTCCCCCGAGTTTTGAAGCTTGAATTGTGTCCCCCGAGTTTTATGTATTAGAAACTTTTATGTATTAGA
>NW_007825422.1:0-815 GCF_000696425.1 Galeopterus variegatus
TTTTTTTTTTTTTTAAATGGGGCAATAACAATCATGGATTAGGTTCCAACTCAGGTCTACCTCACCCCAAAGCTAATGCTCTAATTAAACACTACCTATTCTGCCTTATTTAAAGCAATAAATATTTGACTATGAATTACCTATTGTATAGAGCTCTGTTCAATAACCTGGAGACAGACTGTCACTGTGATATTGAGCACAGAAGGCATTCAATAACATGGTATCGGATGAAAGAACAAAAAAGTATCTCTTCCCAAACTATTTATTAAGCAAAAATAAGTTTTATACCCTGGTGGTATAAAAAAGGAGGAAAATGCACAAAGCAGATGCAGCCCATGGAGTTTATCATTTCCACTGGGAACATAAGACTTTTACAAATGAAACAATTGGGGGAAAAAACAAAGCAACCACATTTATTACCAAAGGCCTGGGGCCAGGATCCAAGTCTTCTATGAGAAGCCCCATTATGTGGAATCCAAACAAAGTGAAAATGTGAACAAGTAGGATTTGGTCCCTTCCCCATCAACCCTCCTACCCCCCCAAAGATTCTCTTTCACACTATTTTAATAAAAATTGTAAATAATAAACAAGTAGATTGCACTCAGGAATTTAATGTTTCTTAAATGAATTGAACAGTTTTCTAGAGCAATGTCTTCCACCTTTCATCTCTACAGTATTGTACAGAAATCAGTTGTTCCACCCTGCAAATTAAAAAAGTTAACCACAGTGTGAGACCCTCTGTATCCTATAAAGTGAATGCCTCACTTTAAAATATGCACACTGATCCCAGAGACACAAATTCTCTTTACTTTTAA
>NW_007825423.1:0-815 GCF_000696425.1 Galeopterus variegatus
TAATTATGTTGAGATACTTTCCATCTATACCCAACTTATAGAGGGTCTTTGTCATGAATGAGTGCTGAATTTTATCAATTGCTTTTTCAGCATCTATAGAGATGATCATATGGTCCTTGTGTTTGGCTTTATTAATATGGTGTATCCCATTTATTGATTTGCGTATGTTGAACCAACCTTGCATCCCTGGGATGAATCCCACTTGATTGTGGTGAATAATTTTATGTATGTGTTGCTGTATTCTGTTTGCTAGTATTTTAGTGAGGATTTTTGCATCTATATTCATCAAGGATATCGGCCTGTAGTTTTCTTTTTTGGTTATATCTTTACCTCCTTTTGGTATCAGGATGATGTTTGCTTCATAGAATGTGTTTGGGAGATTTGTATCTGATTCAATCTTTTGGAATAGTTTGTAAAGAATCGGTGTCAATTCCTCTTTGAATGTTTGTTAAATTCTGCTGTGAATCCATCTGGTCCTGGGATTTTCTTTGTTGGGAGCCTTCTGATAACAGCTTCACTCTCCTTTATTGTAATTGGTCTCTTTAAATTTTCTACGTTTTCCTGGTTCAGTTTTGGGAGCTTGTGTGTGTCCAGAAATTTATCCATTTCCTCTAGATTTTCAAATTTGTTGGCGTATAATTGTTTACAGTAGTCTTGAATGATTCCTTGTATTTCAGATGAATCAGTTGTAATATCATCTTTTTCATGTCTAAGTTTGTTATTTGAATCTTCTCTCTCCTTTTTTTTGTTAGACATGCTAATGGTTTGTCAATTTTATTTATCTTCTCAAAAAACCAACTTTTTGATTCGTTGAT
>NW_007825424.1:0-815 GCF_000696425.1 Galeopterus variegatus
CCTTGATACTCTGGGAGGGAAATAAAGAAATAGGGAATTAGTTTTGTGGACATTTGCAAATATTGCATTTATCTTACACTGCTGGAGAATATTTTCTTACAGATATCTTATTGGGTAGCCAAGTTTACTCCTTTAACTGCTGGAAAAAAATTAATCATTTTATTTTACTTGGGACTCTTTCCCATCTTTGAAAATAGTATCATTTGAACTTTAAGATTCCGAATCATTAGTAGTACTATCGTTTGGTGTACTTTTCGGCTCCTACACTATGTAGAGTTATGGCTGTCTTTTTGACTTCTTGTCAGCATTTTTGGTTTTTTCTTTTTCCTTGATGTTAGTGGGTGGCAAATTAGAAAAGTAGATGTTTTAAAATTCTGTTAAGGGGAGGACATGACTGCTGCCAATGGAGGAGGTATCCACCCAGAATATTAGAAGCCTGAGACTGGGAGCACCAGTGGGGGGAGGAGCAAGCAGGCATGGAGTCTCTGCCTCTGGAATTGGTGAGTCTTCCCCTGACATTTCTCGTGTCTTAGATGTAAATCCTGATGGAGCAGCCACAAGAAGATGAGCAGCCGCTGCAGCAGTAGCTCTCGGGGAGGCTCAGCCACCTGGGCACAGAGGAAGGCTAGCTGCACTTTCTCCTATGGAAATGGGAATGTATTGTCAGACAGGCAGAAGTTGAGACTTTTCATTCCCTGACAATAAACTGATCTTTGGAGATCACTGTAAAATTATTGTGGATAAAAAATCTGGTCAGGGGCCGGCCCGGTGGCACACTGCTACAGTGCGCCGCTTGGGAGCGCGGTGGCGCTCCC
>NW_007825425.1:0-815 GCF_000696425.1 Galeopterus variegatus
ACTCAGTACAAAATGAAAATGTGGATCCCCTTGTTCAAACAGTATTCCCAATTTTGAGAATAACAGGACATTAAACCTTCCACGCATGGGGCCCTATGCAACTGTGCAGGTTGCATGCACGTGACTGGGCCTGTCAACATATGAACATGCATGCATTTGTTCTGCAGACATTTATTAAGCACTGTCTACACGTAGTGGCGGCTGTCATTTATGGAGCATGAGGATTGAGATGGGGGCTCTAGAGTCAGATGGCCTGATGCTTAGCTCCACCACTAACTAGCTATGACCCTGCACACATTATTTCATCTCTCAATCCCTGGTCAGCCTTATCCATAAAGGGGATAAACAGCAACCAAGTTACTGGGCTGTCAGGATTAACTGAGAAAATGCACAGAAAGGACTCTGAACAGCTTGGCATGGAATAAGTTTTAATTAACTAGTTATAATTTAAGTAAGACACAAGTAAAATGTAACCATCATGAGGGCAGTGCAAATGGTTACCGAGGCAGAGTATAGAGGATGCTCAGGCAGATTAGAAGTCAAATCCAGGTGGGAAAACTGGGAAAAAGGAAGCTTTATGAATGAAATGCATTTGAGACAGGGTTTTTAGGAAACCAAGAATATTCACTGATGGGAGTTTAGATGTGTTTTTCCCCCCAAAACTCATGTGGAAATTTGATCCCCAATGTGGCAGTGCTGGAAACTGACTGACTCATGGGGGCAGAGGAGTAGTGAGTGAGTTCTCACTCTATTAGTTCCCGTGAGACCTGATTGTTTAAAGGACTCTGGCACCTCCTCTCTCTCTCTCTCTCTCT
>NW_007825426.1:0-815 GCF_000696425.1 Galeopterus variegatus
GGACCTGAACACCCTACTATCAATATTGGACAGATCATCTAGGCAAAGAATTAGCAGAGAAACACAAGATTTAAACAACACTTTACACCAATTGGATTTGGCAGATATCCTCAGAACAATCCATCCAACAACCTTGGAGTATTCATTCTTTTCATCAGTATATGGATCATTCTCCAGGATAGATCACATGTTAGGTCACAAATCAAGTCTCAACAAATTAAAAAATTGGAATTATCTCATGTATTTTTTCAGATCACAATGGGTTAAAATTAGAATTTAATAACAAATGAAATTCTGAAAACTATACAAACACATGAAAATTAAATAGCATTCTACTTAATGGCATATGGCACCAAGAAGAAATTAAACAGGAAATCAAAAAAATTATTTAAACTAATGAAAACAATGACACATCATACCAAAATCAGTGGGATACTGCAAAGTCAGTACTACAGGGGAAATTTATCACATTAAATGCTTATTTCAGAAGAATGGAAAGACAGCAAGTGAACAACATAATACATCACCTTAAAGAACTAGAAAAACAAGAACAATCCAAATCCAAGGTTAGCAGATGGAGAGAAATCATTAAGATCAGAGCAGAACTTAAAGAAATCAAAACTCAGAAAATGATACAAAAGATCAATGAATCAAAAAGTTAGTTTTTTGAAAAGATAAATAAAATTGAAAAACCATTAGCATGGCTACCTAAAAAAAAAAAAAAGAAGAATGAAAGAGAAAGAGAGAGAGAGAGAGAGAGAGACCCAAATAACAAAAATTAGAAATGAAAAAGGTGATATTACAACTGATACCTC
>NW_007825427.1:0-815 GCF_000696425.1 Galeopterus variegatus
CCTATTCATTATTGGTATACTCCTGGATGGGCTACACCTATTTGGATAAATAATAACATCAAACCAACTCCACAAACTCACTCAACAATTGGTAAACAAACATTTTGGTAAGCTTTGTAATTGCAAAGGGGGCATTATTAGTCCTCCCTCACCATACATAGCTGTTGTTAATTGTGAAGCATGTTTAGCCTATTTGGCTCCAACTTCTCCTGCCTATAGTTGTGTAAAAAAACCCCAATTCGCACCCGCTAACAGTAATGGCCCTAAGCCTTGTCCCTGTCAATCTTTTGTTAAAACATTACATAGTACCGGTTATGGTTCATATCAGTTGTGTATCTCAAATAATCAAACATATTTCACTGCTATCCTAACCAAAAATTATAAAGGAACATTTGAAGGAAATCTTGCTGGCCCTCCATCTGCAGTGGGGCTTGCTTCTAATAAATATGCCAAAGCTCCCTGTTTAAAACCCGTAAAAAAGCCTGTATGCTGGTCTATTACCCCCTCTGTCCATATGTCTAATGAAGGTAAACCACAAGATCAAACCAAAACCCTTAAGGTGGAAAAAAATATATAAAAAATGCATAATACCCTATTTCCTCAAGTTACCTATTATCCATTAGCTTTGCCAAAAAATCAAGGTAAATTAAATCTAAATCCTCAAATCTCATCTCCTTTATGCTACTTATAAATTGTTTAATACAAGTAATCCTAACCTTGCTCAAAACTGCTGGCTATGCCTGGTCATGGAACAACCTATACCTGTAGCTTTTCCATATTTATCCCTTAATTACTCAACCAATGGTCGGTGTTCT
>NW_007825428.1:0-815 GCF_000696425.1 Galeopterus variegatus
TTTTACATTAAAAAATATTTTCCCACATGAAATATTTTTTGGTGTGACTGGAGAACAGTTTCGCAGCTACTGTTCTTGATGTGCTGGTTTAACTCTGAAAGCTGGAGGACTGTGTAGGTCATCTCATAGAGCCCTACATTTTACAAATGAGGAAACTGAAATTTAGAGGAATTTGGTAACATTTGATCAGGGCTCTCAGAGATTTAGAGCCACAGGTAGAGAAGATGGTTTGAATTTCCCAGATCCTACTTAGTACTGTATTTCCTCCCTCCATCCTGAGCACTGTATGTGCCGCATGGGTGCCCTGCCCTGGACAAGTGGGTACTTGGATCTTCCTGTGCATTGTATTTATCCTTGACTCTTTGGATGCCTGCAGTGGTGCTTAGTGTAAGAAAGATGCTGGCTAATAAGATGGAAAATTGTAAAAGAACATCTTGTCTGACATTTTCCTACTACCTTTTTCATTCTTCCAGGCTTACAGGTAATGAGAGGGAGTGTATAAAGTTAGCATCCAAAACCAAAATGCATGAATGTCTTTTCCTGCTTCCATTAGGGTGTGTGATGGAGAGTAGACTGAGAAAATCATGTAAGTGCAATAGCTACAGCAATTTAGTGAGAGAAGAATTTGAAGAATGAGCAAAATTAGGTATGAAAGGCCTCCGAGGCAAGTGGATAGTGGTTATTTTCTACATCTGGCAAGACAGACATTAATTCCTCACAGTGCTGTAAGAAGATGATCAAGGGAGAACATAACATGTTATGGCTACAGAGGCTGAAATCTTATAATGTGGTCAAGGAGTAGCTGACAAAGTGAA
>NW_007825429.1:0-815 GCF_000696425.1 Galeopterus variegatus
AAATCAAGAAAGTACAATACCACCAAAGGAAATTCATAACTTACAAGTGCTAGATCCTATACAACAGGTAGTCTTAGAAATGACAGACAAGGAATTTAGAGTAACTATTCTAAGGAAAATAAATGAGATACAAGAAAACTTAGTAAAACAACACAATGAAATGAGAAAAAACATACAGGATCTGAAAGAAGAAATGTACAAAGAAATCAATGCCTTGAAAAAGAATGTAGCTGAGCTTGTGGAGCTGAAGGATTCATTCAATGAAATAAAAAATACAACAGAGGGTTTAACCAGCAGACTTGAACAAGCAGAAGAGAGAATTTCTGACCTCGAAGACAGGCAGTTTGAATTATCACAGGCAGACCAGAAAAAAGAATCAAAAACATTGAAGAAAATTTGAGAGACAACTGACAACCTTAAGCACTCAAATATCCAAATCATGGGTACTCCAGAAGGGAAAGAAAAGGAAATGGCATTGAAAACATACTCAATGATATAATAGCAGAAAACTTCCCAGGTATAGGGAAAGTCACATATCCCCAGATTCAGGAAGCCCAAAGATCACCAAACACATTCAACCCAGAAAGGTCATCTCCAAGACATGTGATGATCAATCTGACAAAAATAGACAAAGAGAGAATCTTAAAAGCTGCAAGAGAGAAGTGGCAAGTCACTTATAAGGGAGCCCCAATCAGAATAACATCAGACTATTTATCAGAAAACCTAAAAGCCAGAAAAGAATGGGATGATATACTCAAAACACTAAAGGACAAAAATTGCCAGCCAACAATACCTTACCCAGCAAGGCTATGCTT
>NW_007825430.1:0-815 GCF_000696425.1 Galeopterus variegatus
TTTTCTCATCGTGTAAGTACACACAGCACATCTAACAGGCCTTCTTCCATGTAGTATTTCTACAATCAACACTGCTCAAGAAGTAGGACTCATTGTCAACCTGTGCTTCCACTATCCGTTCACCCCCGCCAGGGACCCCTCTCCCACAGAGAGTTGAATTATAGAATCCCAGAGGTGGAAAGCACAGCTAAACATTCAACTCCACCTCCCATCCCAATTCCTGACACAGAGTTGTTGCTTCTGTTGCTAAGATGCCAAAAGTGACCAATCAATAGTCACCTATGATTGTCTGTTCCAATCAATCATATCAACAATGAAGAAATTTGACATAATTTTGGGGGGACAATTTTTATCCATCTTTTCTCAGTCCAGATCAGTGTTTTTCAACTATGAGTTGCAACATGTTCCTTAGGGGGTGTTGAAATCAATTAAGTAGATTAAGGTTGGCATTAAAATGAAAGAAATGGGATAGAAAGAAATAGACTACAAAATGTGTAATTGTCTTGTAGAATTTTTTTCGGCGTCGTGTGTGTGTATACTGGGAGGAGGTATGGTCCCTTGTCATGGTAAAAATGTTTGAAAAATAGTGATTTAAATAACTTGTTTTCCAACTATGTTCCTCAAACTCTAGGGTTTTGGAAAAGGTGCTTGAGATGGTTGGAAGGTAGGGGACCCCATCACTAGTTCAACCATTAAAAAACTTTTATTGTTTTATATGAGTATTTTGGGAGTACTGCATAAGATTTCATTTGGAAAAAATATTCTACTTCTAAATCAAAAAGTTTGAAAATCAGTGGTCTACATCAAGGAAATGT
>NW_007825431.1:0-815 GCF_000696425.1 Galeopterus variegatus
CATCATCAGGCTCTTCCTAATTTCCACCACTTTATTGTAAGCTTTTGAATTCAGCATTGTGCTCTTTGGAACCAAAATATGTTGGTTGATTTAAATTTTCAACCCCTTTTAAAAAATCAGTAGCAGAAGTGTCAAAGTGAAGTTCATAGCAGTAGTTCACAAACTTTAGTGGGCCAATTCAAAGGGAACTTTATGAAGTCTATGACAGGCTCATGAAGTTGAATTTTTACAAACAACTCAAAGAATTCTGATGCGGGTGGCCCAAGCACCATACTTCGAGAAATATTGCCAGAGAGAACAATTATGAAAGGCAGCAAGGGCAGGAGGTAGCCAATGTGTAAAATAAACAATTACCTGTAATTTAAAACTTAACTAGTTCTGGCTTCACAGGACAGAAAGCTGGTCCAAAAATCTCATGCTTGAGAAAGTGCAGGGAAGGGGAATTACTATGGACAACCATTTTGACAACTTGAGAAATAGACATGTTGAACTCTTTTTTTTTTTAATAAAATGAAATAAGTTTTGTTGAACTGATTCTGTTGGCATTAGGAATGGAGACAGAAATTTCACATGGATAATATCATATGAGAAACTTACCTAGATGCAGTCAATGGAAACATCAAAGTGTGCAATATCAGCCTAGAGTTTAAAATAGCATAAGTTAGAGAGAGAGTTAAACATGTGAGAAATAATCAAAGTTTATAAATATTCACTGCTTGTAAAGGTGGCATATAATTGCACATAGGAGTTGTCTTTTAATTTTGCTCTGATTTTGTGTCATTTAAAATATGTATTTATTTGAAAATAAAAAAATT
>NW_007825432.1:0-815 GCF_000696425.1 Galeopterus variegatus
TCGGTAATGCAATGACAAGGGACACTGCTGTTTGTAGAACACCTTCATACTCTTTGGTTTTTGAAATAACTCAGTGAAGTGTGTTTTATTTTCAGCCCTGTTATGGGCTGAATTGTATCCCCCATACACAAAATTCATAGTTTGAAGTACTAACCCCCTAACCCCCCATGTGTTGAAGAGGTACCCCCAGAACCTCCAACCCTAACCCCCCATGTGTTGAAGAGGTACCCCCAGTACCTCAAACCATGACTGCATTTAGAGATAGGATGTTTAAAGAGGTAACTAAGTTAAAATGAAGCCCTTAGGGTGGGCCCTAATCCAGTCTGACTGGTGTCCTTCAAAGAAGAGTAAGTTTGCACACACACAGAGAAAGACACCAGGGGCATACGTGCACAGAGGGACGACCACGTGAAGAGGCAGCAAGAGGGAGGCCATCTGCAGGACAAAGAGAGAGGCTTCAGAGGAAACAAACCCTGCTGGCACCTTGATCATGAACTTCAAGCCTCCAGAACTGTGAGAAAAATTTCTGCCGTTTAAGCCACCCAGCCAATGGTATTTTGTTATGGCAGCCCGAGCAGACGATGTGTAAAGAGATATGAAAACAGATCCAGAGAAGTAAAACGGACTGCCCTAAATAATACAGCAAGAACTTAGTAAAGAGTTTCCCAGCTCTTTTCTTTACCTCTGTGACTCCAATTTGTTTACCAGAGGCCATTTATTAAGTACAGTTAATGACAAATTCCTTTTCACATTCTCTAACTAATTAAATGTATAACCCTGCCAGTAAAGAGCTCACGGTTGGCCTTAGCTGACCA
>NW_007825433.1:0-815 GCF_000696425.1 Galeopterus variegatus
AATTCTATACATGGTCTATTGTAAGAAACAGACATTGGTTAGTATTCTGTCTAGACCTGTGATGATTCTTCCATGTAAAATCCAATTACAAATAGACTCTTTTCATTTTGATCCATACTGATCACTGTGAATGAAAAATTCTGGGAAACGAAGTAAAAAACTCTTAGTTATCACTTTGTAAGTGAAATTATGTTTACAGTAGGAAATGGGAGTTCTAAAGATAATAAAGCATATACAAATGTTTTTTGAGTAACTAGTGTGTTCCAGGTATTCTTCTACATATTGGTTATAATTTTCTTTCCATACAGAAATGTGTATTTGAAATTCACGCTGTGCCAGACATTCTTGTAGGGGCACAGATTACAATAGTGAGTAAGAGAAGCTCAAATGCTGCCTTAACAGAGAAAAGGTTGAGTGGCAGAAGAGAAACAATTTAAAGACTCAACAACTAATGAATTTCTGACAGAGAAGTACAGATTTCCAGGAGCACCTAACAAGGCAATTCAATTTGATTTGGAGAGAAGGCTTTTCAAAATAAAGTAATATAGACACCAAACTTGAAAGATGAAAAGGGTAGTGTTCAAGGCAAAGAAAAATCACACATTGAAAGAAGAAGAGATATCATGGTGCATTCAAGTGTTTATAAAATTTCAGATCATATATAAAGATGGTAGATCAATCTTTAGGGAAAGTACAAGAGAATTACATTCTATTTATTTTCTATATTCATATACTGTCTATATATTGAACAGTCTATCTCCTAGTTTGGGATTGTCATAGCTTACTGTGTGGTACTTGCCAATACAGGAAAATAA
>NW_007825434.1:0-815 GCF_000696425.1 Galeopterus variegatus
TGTGTGAAAACTTCCAACTTTTGAGCACCAGTCCAATGCAACAGTTTGCAAAACAAAGAAATGATTTTGTTTCGTGGTGACTGGGGTGGGGTGCAGCAGACGAACTGGGATGGTTTTTATTATTATTTTTAGTGTTTTGGTTGAATGTCGAAGATTGGCTTGGCCAGTTTAAATCACCAGGATGGGAATAAAAACAAAGACAAATAAGTCGAGATACGAATTTGGTTTATTCCCCAGGTGGTTTCAATAACTCCACATGCTAACAGCAATTCCAGTTGGTGAGTCCCTCACCGTGATGAACTATTCGTACCAGATAGAAAGTTCATAAACACATGGTCTCTCTCTCTTTTAGCTTTGGCCAAAACGATTTCTCTGTTTCCCTTTGAGGCTCCCAATTACAACCAGACAGTCCTGTCTCATGGAATCAACCCATCAATTTCTCATCATATTTTTGGGCCTTCAGAATAAACCAACCTTTTATCATCTAAAAATGAAACCTTCCTTCAGCATATTTGAATAATAGAAATGGAAAAGAAAATAGAATTATTTTAGCCATTACCAAACATACTTTTGCGCATTTTTCCTGCTCCAAATTTCAACATTATTCTTGTACAAACCAAAGTGGTTAGGACTGTGAGGTGTTTGTCTTTGGTTTAGTGTGTGTGTGTGTGTCTGTGTGTGTGTGTGTGTGTCTGTGTGTGTGTGTGTGTGCACGCATGCACAATTTATTACTGATGGAATTTGGATGTGACCGGCACCATTTTACACACACTCAACACAAAATGGCCACCAGCCTTTCCCTTATGAGAAACCTC
>NW_007825435.1:0-815 GCF_000696425.1 Galeopterus variegatus
AGTGCGTTCCTATTTACCTTATATCCAGTGTACCTTATTGTTCATTTCTTACATTAGTATAGATGTTTGTCACAACCAATCAAACAACATTGATAAATTATTATCTAAAGTTCATGCTATATTCAGTTTTCCTTTTTTTTTAATTTAAATGTACACATGTATGGGGTACACAATTATATTTCAACACATGTACAATGTGTGATGATCAAATCAGAGTAATTAGCATAATCCTTGATATCTTAATCATTCCTCTGTGATGTGAACATCTGATCTTCTCTTTTATAGCCATTTGACAATGTGCAGTACATTATTGTTAAGTATAGATGCCTAATTTGATTGTATGCCAATAGAACTTATTTTTCTTTCCCAGCTATAATTTTGTGTCCATTAACGACCTCTCACCTCCCCTTTTCCCACCTCTAACCAAAGTTCTACTCACACTCTCTAAAACTCCAACTTATCATTTATTTATTTATTTATTTAGCTCCCACATATGAGCAAGAAAATGTGATAGTTCTCTTTCTGTACCCATAAATTTTAAAAACTAACATAATTTTCTCCAAGCTTATATATGTTGCTGTGAATGGCAGGATTTCATTATTTTTAATGGCTAAATACTATTCCATTGTGTGTGTGTGCATTCGTGTGTGTGTGTGTTCGTGTGTGTGTGTGTGTGTCATATTTTCTTTGATAATCATCCATCCATGGACATTTAGGTTTGATTCACATCTTGGAGCTGCTATAAACATGGGACTGCAGGTATCCCTTCAACATGATGATTTCCATTCATTTGGGTATATACCCATTACTAGGAT
>NW_007825436.1:0-815 GCF_000696425.1 Galeopterus variegatus
ATCAGTTTTTACTAGAAAATCACTTTAATGTAAAATTTATCTGCTAGACACAGAACCATGAACACAATAAATAAACTTACAATTTTCTTTCCATTATTTATATGCATAAGTCACATGGTCAGAAACACTACAGCAGACTTGCACAAAAATGCAAAGCTAGAAAAATTTGTCCATAGGTTTTATTAGTGGGGCAGGAATTGTTAACAGGCTAAAAGCAGAGCATGGTGGGAAGGCTAGGCCCTTCACACACAATTGGTGCAAAGGTTGAGGTGAATGAAATAGTTAAAAATGCTCCTTTTTCCAAACTGGTCACTAGAGGGAAAGTGGGAAATGAGGGGAACTTGCACACTAGGAGACAATTCTCTGAGACAGGCCCCTGTGGTTGACACAGGAGAAAAATATAGGGCTGGACAGCAATATAGTTAATATTGCTACCTCTCAAATACAGCTTTCTGGCATTGCTTATTACAGTCAGTCTTAGTGATCAAATGCCCATTTTCGGAAGCATTTTAAGTGTATAATTATCTAATATAAAACAAAACAAGAAATATTTTTATAACAGGCTTCTACTAACTACATGTTTCATTATATTTTCAAGCAGTAGATATGAGTGCTGTAAAAATATCATGAAAATATATTTTAGCATACACCGGTCTGTGAATTTAAAATATTGACATCTAGTGCTAAAACATGTTGATGTAAACTTACTAAAATTAAAAATGTAACAGATATTCATCTGCATTTTGTTTAGCTTCATATGTCTGTTTTCTTTTTAACTTGCATGCAAAGAACATTCTGGAGTGGTTTTTTTTTTT
>NW_007825437.1:0-815 GCF_000696425.1 Galeopterus variegatus
AGGTGCTATAACATTTACTGCTCTTTTTAATGCTTGCAATTAATACACACTATCTGCCCTGTTTCAAAATGGCATTTTTAATGATTCAATTAACAACTAAAAAAAACTGTCCTCCTAATTCACTCTTTCTACTTTTATAATATTAAATTTTGCCTCTCACTTTAAGCCAGTCCTCTCTGGGAAAGTATATCAAACTCTGAACACAGATCCAATTATCTAGGAGCACAATGGTGTTCACACTGGGGTCCTGAGCGTGACTGCACAAGGGACCCGGATACTAGTTAGTATCAGGAGACCCAGTAAACTCTTACCTCTTTCAAGAATTTATTAGCACATAATTAAATTTCACTTACAAAGAAAAAGCTTTTCAACATTTATTTTCAGAACGCAAATGGAGAAGGGGAAGTCTTTATCTTCAAGGATGTTGTAAATAGAGGAAAGTGTGCTACGTGTTCTCTTCCACAAAGTTTTTTTCTCCTTTTGATGCCTAAGGGGAAAAAAAAATCAGGTCTCTCTTTCAACTAAATTATCTCAGATTTTCCTCTTGTCTTTCTGTCTCATTTAAAACTAGTAGATATGTTTGGGAACCTACAGCTGGATGAGACAAATGACTGGTCTTCAAGGAGTTTATGATAACATAACTAATTCAAATACAGGAAGGTGAGATAACAGTACACATAACTGGATAAAAGCATTCAAATGAGAGAGTATTTAATTTTGACTGAATATCAAGGAGGGCCTCACAGAGAAAGTAGCACTTTAGCATTTAAGAATGAGAAGAATTAACATAAGTGGCACCACAAACATAGGCACAA
>NW_007825438.1:0-815 GCF_000696425.1 Galeopterus variegatus
TTCTAGTCCAAGTTTAATGAGAGTTTTCATCAGGAATGTACTTTAAATTTTTTCAAATACTTTTTCTGCCTCTAGTCAGATGAGCATATGGTTTACTTTTTAATTAGTTGGTACAATGAGTTACACTGAACAATTTTCAAATAAGTTAACTTGCACTCCTATAATAAATACCAATTGTATAGCATGTATTATTCATTTTATGTAGTATTGAATTAAATTTACAAAAAATGTGTTAAAAAATTTTTTTTGTTTATGTTCAGGAGGAATATAAGCCTGTAGTAATGTCTTTGATTTAGGTATCAAGATAATGCTGAACTCAAATAATTAGTTAAGAGCTCTTAAATTTTCTCCAAGAATTTGTATAAAATTGATCCTATTTCTCTCTTAAATGTTCAGTGAAATTCACAAGTAAAGCCGTCTTGGCCTAAAAATTTCTTCCTAAGAGGCTTATTAACTTCAAATTCAATTTCCTTAATAATTACAGGGCTGCTCAATTTACCTATTTCTTTTTGAGTGGGTATATTAGTTTTCTAGGGCTCATAACAAATTACCACTAACTTGGTGACTTAAAACAACAAAAATTTATTTTCTGACAGTTCTGATTACCAGGTTCCAAAATTAGGGTGCCCACCTGGCCACACTTCTTTTGAAAACCCTAGAGGAGTATCCTTCCTTGCCTTGTCCAGCTTTTGGTGGTTTCTGGCATTCCCTGGCTTGTGGAAGCATAGCTCTAATCTCTGCCTGTCTTTACATGGTCTCTCTCTCTGTCTCTCTCCCCCCCCCTCTCTTCTCCTCCCTCCCTGCTTCCCTCCCTC
>NW_007825439.1:0-815 GCF_000696425.1 Galeopterus variegatus
TTATGATACAAATGGAAAAGAATATACAGGGAAATTAAAGATTTGTTGGAGAATCTAAATATGGAAATATCCTTCCTAGTTGATCTTTATTTTATTATTAAACAAAAAGAAAACAAAAAAAATATTTTAGAATATAATTCTTTTTAATTGACCAAAGTTTCTTGAGAAAAACTATAGTAGAACATGGTTTGAGTGTGTTTTGGGAGTATCTTGCTGTGGGAAGTATATTTGAGGCCAGATTTGGTGTTTGATAGAGATTATTCTGTTTGACCCCGTGGTACCTATATCATTGTTTCCATTTTGAAAAAGATGGCTGATGCTCTGAGGACATAGATCACACCTTCAAAGTCCCATGAAGCCAAGGATTAAACCCAGATCTGAGGATTCCATCTTCCCAGATCTGGGGATACCAGAGCCTGTACTCTTCCTACGTCCCAACTAATGCTTCATTATGAGACACTGGAAAGTCATATTCTCACCTCTCTCAAGTCCCTGTCAATCCATCCAACACTGGCCTAAAGATTAGTTTATTTTCAAAAGTAGATGTTCCCAAGCATTTGTAAATAGATTAAACACATTTCTTCTATTGCAATATGACTCTAAACAGAACAAGAGGCTAATCTATTTTCCCCTTGAATTAAATTCTTTCCGAACTGGAGGCTAGTTATTTGAGGGCTTGAGAATTGATGTCAGGGTGTGCCCCTGAAAAAGACTGAGGTAATTACAGCTAACTATATGGTCGATGGCCTCAATCTTCCCTACTATATTTGCATCTCCACTTCCAAGGTTCTCTCAAGCAGTCCTTCAATGGAAAA
>NW_007825440.1:0-815 GCF_000696425.1 Galeopterus variegatus
GTAATCCGGGCCGTTCGCTCGCTCACCAGAAGGAACGAGGCTAGGGCTGTACGGGTCGGCCACCAGCGGCAGACCCGACAAGCAATTTTCCTTTGTCACTGAAATCTATATTACAGTGTTTCAGAACCAAAATGCCTACTATACTTACCACTAAATTTGACTTTTTAATGCCATAATTGAAACTACATGTGCTTTATAATCAGACATCTCCTTCTATAAACATTTCCTTTAGGATTACCTGCTGTTGCAAAATACTTTCAGTACCTCTTTCAGTTTTTTTTCTCTGAAATATGGTGACAATACTGATTTTATTACTAGATTATTATTAAGAGTAAATAGGATAATATGTTTGAAGTTTCAATACAGTATAGAGTATCTGGTACATCATAATGATCAAAATGTAGTAGCATATGTTGTTTTTGCTGTTATTATTACCATTATCATAATTATTATTACTCACTTAATTCTCATATTTATAGACATTTTCTTGCTTTCAATTATTTAATGGAGCTACATTTATTTTAGTTTTTCGTTAACTGTAAAATTTAATATTAATTAAACATCTTCAAATTCTATCAAGCTTAAAGTTGTCATCCTTTAATCACATTTTTATTTGTGAATGTTTTAATATATAATATTATTTAAAGGAGACTCTTCAAACTTTGACGTGTTTAATAGCTCTCCTCTGATTTGTTTCTACATATGCTATGACTTTAATGAAAGACATGGACCAGGACTGTTATAATGATCCAAAGGCGAGGTAAATTATAACCCATGAGGAGTAACTGAATAAAGATGGTCACATCTGTCTCAAT
>NW_007825441.1:0-815 GCF_000696425.1 Galeopterus variegatus
CTAATCATTAGGACAATGAAAGAAAGAACCCCAAAACATTTAGGAGGTATTTGAGGCTGATTTTCCCATCACAGGCTGAGAATGTTAGGATTTTGAGGGCAGGAAGGGCTCAGGCCTGGAGTTGCCTCAGGTCTCTGCTCCCTACATCCCAGCACGAGGATCCTCAGCTGTGGCTCAAGCAGGGCTAGGTGTGGCTCATGCCACTTCTCCAGAAGACACAAGTGGTAAGCCTTGGTGGTGCCCTCATGGTGTGAATTCTGCAGATGTGCAGAATGCAAGAGGTTTGGGTTTGTGGCTTCTTCCACCTAGATTTCGGAAGATGTATCAAAAAGACTGGGGGCCCAGGCAGAGATTTGTCACAGGGGTGGAGCCACTGTGGAGATCCTCCACAGATCTCTAGGTGATGCCTAGTGAAGCTACACTCTACTTGAAGCCACCCTCGAGACACCATAACTATAGAGCCACCAGCAGCCTGCAGTCCCAACCTGAGAGAACTAAAGAAATAAGACCACAACTTGAGAAAGCTGAAGTGTGGGCTGAGCCCAGCAAAGCCGTAGGGGTGGGGCTACCCTAGCGTGTCCAGGAGGCAGCACATGGAGTAAAAGATTATTCTGGAGCTTTAAGATTTAATGTCTGCCCTGCCAGGTTTTGAACTTGCTTGGAACCTGTTACTTTTTTTCTTCTTGCCTATTTCTCTCCTGTGGAGTGAAGGTTTCTATCCTGTATCTGTCCCACCATTGCATTTTGGAGGTGGATAACTTGTGTTGATTTCACAGGCTCACAGATGAAGACTTTGCCTCAGGATAAATCCTGCC
>NW_007825442.1:0-815 GCF_000696425.1 Galeopterus variegatus
AAAAAAAAAAAAAGATTTCTCAAATAGGGTACAGAAACGTCAACCATCAAAGAGAAATTGAATAATTTTAACAAATCAAAATAATTCAATATTGTTCTTTGAAAGACATCATTAAAAAATAAAAAGGGAAGTCACATCCTGGGAGAAAGTATTTGCAAAACATATATCTGATAAAAGACTTTCGGCAGAATATATACAAATTACAATTCAATAAGAAAAAGAAAAGCAACCAGTAAAAAACAAAATGGCAAAAGATGTGAGCAAATACATTACAGCCGTAAGGATGGCCAACAGCCCATGAAAAAAAAATTAACATCAGTAGTCATCAAGGAAACAAATTAAAACCACAATAAGATGTCATGACATGGCCATGAGAATGACAAAAATTTAAAAGAACTGACATTTTTATCAGTGAGGATGCAGGGAAACTGGAATCCTTGTTCTTGGCTGCACATTACACAACTGCTTTAAAAAACATGTTCACAATTTTGAATAAAGTTAAATATATTCTTATCATACAACCTAGAAATCCCCCTTCTAGGCATTTACCTAAAACAATGATGATATATGTCCACACTAAGTCTTGTACATAATGTTCATAGCAGAGTGTTATTCACTCTAGCCTCCCAAGCTGGAAACAGCTCTGCCATCCATCAACCAGTGAATGAATAAGTTAACAACACTATCTTCATACAATGGAATCCTGCTCTGAAGTGAAAGGAAAGAATCACTGGTAAATACAGTGACCTGGGCAAGTCTCAAGAGCCCTGCTCTAAGTGAAAAAAAATCAGACACACAACCCAATATGATTCCAT
>NW_007825443.1:0-815 GCF_000696425.1 Galeopterus variegatus
TAGGTGAGAGAATGCCAGAGAAGCTTCACCCGTACAGACATCTTGTACAGGGTCATCTTCTAGCCAGGAAGGGAGGAAGAAATACTGTGTTTCTTTATTCCAATTGTACCTCATTGCTCCCTAATCCTAGGTGATATTTTTGTACTAGATTCTAGAAGCACAAAGAATAATTACTATAGAAAATGCATTCCATGGACCAAACAGCTGACTTTAAACTTTAGGAATACATTGCTTGTAAATTACCCATTTTTGTGGGTCCTCACTAAAACCCTCATCTTTAACTACCCTTGAATCATATTAAACACTTCTTCCAGCAGTTATAGCACCAATTGGCATGCAAAACTTATTTCATGAAGTCCTAACTTACTGTGTTAAGAATCAGTTTAATATATTTGAAACTACAGATAATCAAAGACAAATCTGAGAGAAGTCAGCAGAAAAAATTTAAAATAAAAAGTAAACAATTTTAAACAACAAAAACAGAAAATCTTTCCTGGCGATGGGCAACTACGTTTAAGGTCTGTTCTTTTAAAAAAACAAAAACAAAACCCAAAAAGACCAAAGTAATTTCTACTAAAAAATTAAAACATTCCTGTCCACAACTGGTTTTCTTTAGTTTCCACGTTATCGATAATTTAGTCATATTTCAGCATGTCCATTCTTAAGGTGTACTTACATAAGCAGTCATACTGTACTGTAGTTATAACTTACTTCTGCAGATTTTCATTATTTAAAAAAAGAAAATCTAAAACGGTATAGGGAAGAGAAGAATGTGAAGGATGTTTAAAAATACTTACATGCTGAATGTAAAAAAG
>NW_007825444.1:0-815 GCF_000696425.1 Galeopterus variegatus
CTGGAAACTTATAGCCACTGTTACCTCTTAAAACTGCCATTTTTCCCTCTCCAATCTAACCATGTTCACAGACCAGCACAATGGTTTGTGAAAACAGACCAGAGTTCTTATCCATCTCCACCACTTTTTAGTTGTGTTATTTTAATTTTTTTAGGCCTCAGTTTCCTCATCTGTAAAATGGGGTAATAATGTCTGGGCTACTAACGGGTGGTAGTAAGGAGTTAAGAAAGAGCTGTGCTCTGAGGTCTGATGGCCGGGATACAAATGCCCACAGTTGTCATTTGCTAGCCTATCAGTTCAGGCGCATGTTAAATCTCAGAGTTAACCTTCAAATGAGATTAATAATGATATTTATTTCATGAGATTGTTGTGGAGATTACATGAAATAATGCAAATAAAACAGCTGAGCACAGTAACTGGCAGATATCCAGGGTTCACCAAATGCTAACTATGTTTTTTAATTAAAGTCTCTCTTTAGGTTAGAAGTTCATCTGGAACAAACCCTTCACCGTACACTTTTTATACCTCCGGCATTCACTACAAATACACAGGCATTTAAACGTGATGATGATGGAAATACAAAAATTAGCAAGTTTTGCTTTTTATCACAAAAGTCATGCTTCTTTTAAGTCTCAACCTACAGATTTTCATTACATTACCCAGAAGTTATACTGGTAGACTATTTCCTTCTGTGCCAAGTTCAAACAGTTGGAAACGTGAATTAAGTAATCTCCAAGCCTATAGGTAAGTGACTAAAAAAAAAATGCCTTAAGTGTTCTTTCCCAATATAAAAGTACTCACTATTCCACTAAAGA
>NW_007825445.1:0-815 GCF_000696425.1 Galeopterus variegatus
AATTGTAAACAAAATTCTAGAGAAATGTAGTGTATAAGCATATGCTAAATTGGGAAAGTGTCAGGATTAAGTTCTCCCGTATAATGATTTTGAATTCTCAAATGTAAGACAGCACCCACCTTGTAGCTTTAACTTTAATCTGTGCAGAATTGATGCAAAGAGAATAAGGACTTTTTTGTTAAGGAAGATTACAATTTGGTTTCGGTCATTTAAATAAAGGGAAAAGAGGTATAGATAATTCAAAACAAAAATTAATCAATATGTGGGTGCAGCGGCAAATAAGTGTAAATCTTGACCTCACCGAGTGCATACCCAGTACCCTTTGGTTATTGGAAGGCCCAGTATCAGAAGCAGCAGCCAGTGGTGGCAGAAATGGAGATCTGTATCCTGACCGTGGCCCCTGGGGTTATCTGGGACCGCTGAGAAGCCAACATGTCCGTATTGCTTTCCATTCAGTTTGCCTGATTTTCATGATACCCAAATGTATATAGTTTTTTTCCTGAATGCCCGTGACCCTCCCTGCAGTGTCAGCCTGAGCTAACACAGCCTAGTAAAACAGCCTGCTGTTCTCCAATGAGTTCTGGAGGAATGTCTGTGCTCTCAGGACCAGGCCTGTCGTCATTGGGTGGTGACTACTTTGTTTATACTCCTGACCTTCTGAAAGCTTCCCCACTTTACACACAGCTGGCCTCTCCCCTCTAGATGCCGAATGTGGCAAATGTCAGGTAGGGCTCTGCAGAGGCCTTTAAGGTTTATCCCAGACAAATTCACCTAGGAAATCTGAGGAGAGAGGACTTCTAATGTATAGATTACTT
>NW_007825446.1:0-815 GCF_000696425.1 Galeopterus variegatus
ATGTATTAATTTTGTATTTTATCATTGTTAATTTTGATTTCATATATGTTCAAATATACATGTATATTGGATAAGTCCTTCTAAATACTTTATGGATAAGAGTAAACAAACAAAAGGTTTGGTGACTACTCATATAAAAGTATTGATTAATATGTCAGAGACAGAATTTCTATGTGTTACAAACAAAGGTGTGGCAAGATCGGTTGGCTAAAGTATTTATGTTGAAATAAAGATGTCCTGTAAATTCAAATGAGGCTCTGAAAATTGAGAAAAATATTTTAAAAAACAAAGAGAAAATTTTTATGGAAAAAAATCAAAACTGTTTAAGAGCACATTCTTAAGAGCCAGACAAAAATATATAACATAAAGAAAAATAATTAGGTACTAGAACAAAAGTCTTGCATATGGCTAAATGAGCAAGGCCCTCGGGAAAATTTCATTTGATGTTTTAGATTTAAAATTAAATTTAAAATGTATTCAGAAATGTCCCTCATAATTCTAATCTGTTTGTTTCCAGAGTATATAAAGCAAGCACGGAAAGTGAGGATACCGTGTTATCAGAATTTGTTTGAATCCTGAGTTTCTAGTAATGATAGTAGCGATTAAGATAGTGAGAAATTTATCCAAACATTTTTCTGAATTAGTCCAGTTCCCACATTCAAGAAAGAGAATTGAGAGCCGAGGTTCAGATTGTGAGTGGTCGCTTCCTATATTCATACATATATGCATATGTAGAATCTGAAAAGATGAAAGATGAGTTTATTCCATCATCATTGTATTGCTTTAATAGTTTATTCAGTCATCTGTATATCATC
>NW_007825447.1:0-815 GCF_000696425.1 Galeopterus variegatus
TTTCAGGATGGTAAAACCTCCCGCAACTGATTCTGGTGTCTTGCAGTCCCAGTATCCTATCAACTCCCACATCTCCATATAACTTGTTGTTAGGATGGAGGAAGGAACAGTTATGTGGCTACTTGGGGTTAGGGAGGGATCTGGGGGGGTCTAACTTCTTCCTAAATTGACTTAGGACCAACAGTACTACTCAGTCCCATACTCACCCCACTTCTTAGGTACCTGTTACTGACAAGTCTTGAGTCTCCTGCAGGATTCTGCAGCGTAAAGCAGGTTGCTTCTTGGCTTTCCCAACTGCTGACTTAATAGTTAACTTTCTTAGGTCTTCTGCGTCAGTCAGCACTCACTCCTCCTGCTTTCCAAAGTTATGTTGTTATCTCCTCCCTTACTTCCTGTCCTTGTATGTGACCTCCAGTCATCACTCCTTCCTGGTGTTCATACCTTTTGAAATCCCCTCCCCTTAACTGTGGCCAGGACCTGTGACTTGCTTCTAACCAGTTGAATGTGCCAAAAGTTATGGGATGTTACTGCCCTGATTATCTTATGTTACGCAAGACTCTGTCTTAAAAGCAGAGTTAGAAGACTAGAGTCTTCTTGAGAGTTAAAAGACTGGAGTTAGAGAAACCCCTTGCAGCTGGAAGTGGCCAAGATGGAAAATACCACATGGTAAGGAGATGGGAGTGGCCTCTAGGGTCTGAGGGTAGCCTCTAGCCAACAGTCAGCAAAAAGCCACCCTACTCATTCCCACCTCTGCAAGGAAAAAATTCTGCCAACAATCTGAATGGTCTGGAAGTAGATTCTTCTCCAGTTGAGCC
>NW_007825448.1:0-815 GCF_000696425.1 Galeopterus variegatus
GGAAAACTCAAGATTTCAAGACTTATCAAGGCTGGCATAGTCCATAAAAAGTCAAATTTTGTCTTTAACCATGACAGATTTCTCTTAATGGGAGTAAACTCAATCATTTATTTTACTAAGATTAAAAAATACATATTTATTAAGCTGCCACTCTCTGCCAGGGACAGTGTCAGAGGCAGGCTGGGGGAAGGCCCAAGTTCCCAGGGCTCTTGCAGTGCTGTGCAGGGGGAGCCATGGGCCAACTGCGAGAATGAGGCCGAAAATCTCTGCCAGTGCTGCGAAGACATGAAGAGTGACCTATTTGGTATGAACCGAGAAGACTCTGTTCTTGAATTTACATGCAAAACGATCCATTCATTACATGCACCGAAGGTGATAGCATTTTCATCTATTTGGAATTGTCCTAGAATTTTGGTTAAAAAAAACTTATTGAGAGTTTTAATATTTATAATTTTATATTAACTATCTGTAGTGGATTGAATTATGTCCCCTCCAAACTCAATGAAACTTGAATTGTATCCCCCAAGTTTTATGTATTAGAAACTTAGCCCCTACTGTGACTGTTTAAGAGGATGGAAAATCCTATTATGGTAGTTGTAAGGTGGAGTCTTGAAGAGGTGATTGGATTGTAGGACCGTGCAGTAATGAATGGGTTAATACTGGTGGTCAGGGGCGTGGTTCTGAGGGATTTAAAAGAAGAGGAGAGTCTTTCTCTCCTTCTCTCTGCTTCCACCATCTGCAATGTGAGACCACGGGGTCACTGTTGCCACCACCAGATGGACTTTGGACTTCACAGCCTCAGAAACTGTAAGCAA
>NW_007825449.1:0-815 GCF_000696425.1 Galeopterus variegatus
GTTTGCAGTAAGGGAGTGTTCAACTCCTAGAGAGATTCCAATGGGCAGTCAATGGTGGGAAACCCACTCTAGCAAGATCTGATCAGCTGAGCACGTTCTGGGTGGGGCAGAGGGGTGGGGAGGAGATAAAAAAAAATAATAATAAGTAGATACATTATACACGAAATGGTTACTCTACTGTAAGGAAAAATGAAGCGGAGAGGGAAAGAGACTGAGGAGGGAGCTCGCCTTCATACAGGGTGGTCAGGGAGGCCTCTGACCTGACAGGCTGGGGAACTAGCAAGAATTTCTGGTGCCCGGCTGTCTGGAAAGAGGACCTGAGGCACACCCCGTGTGTATTTGCTGTAATAATGGTGTGGCACGAACAGCCCCGAAGCCTCAGTGGTTTATAACATTAAACTTCTTATCTTCTGTAGGTGGGCCGGGTGCTGCGGGGCTCGGCTTTCCCCGCCTGTCCCCTTGTTCGGGGACCTCTTTACATACTTGCCTCGTAAGGATGGCAGACGCGCGACGAGTGGAGGGAACACACAGGTGTCTTGTCCGGCCAGGGCCAGTCACGAGACCAAGCCCGAGAGCCGGGGTGGGAGTTTCCTCGGCCACCGCCCGCCGTGGAGTGTGCAGGAGACAGGCAGGGAGGGCGGCTGCGGGGCCGGGGATGGGGTCTTCACCCCCTGTGCGGGTGCTCAGCTGGGATGCGTGGGGTCTTCGCCCCTTGTGCGGGTTCTCAGCTGGGGTGCGTGGGGTCTTCGCCCCTTGTGCGGGTGCTCAGCTGGGGTGCGTGGGGTCTTCGCCCCGTGTGCGGGTGCTCAGCTGGG
>NW_007825450.1:0-815 GCF_000696425.1 Galeopterus variegatus
AAACTGAGTGATTAAGTATATCTAGCAAGAAATTTCACCAATCCTCCTACATTAATTTTTTAAATGTTTTTAAACACCATCTGTTTTAATTTCTTCATAGATATAATTTTGTTTTTGCTGTTATAGAGCTTTGTATCAATGCAAACTGAAAATGTAGTGAAGATTTTGGGCTCTTTTTAGTACAGGAAACAACAGTTAAGTATAAAAATGAGACACTGTAGAAGTCATTATAATAATGGGCATTTATAATGTACATAATTCAGTCATTAGAGAAGCCCTGTGTGTAGTGGGAAGTTCCTGGACATCTTTAAATAGCCATGGCCTTGTAACAAGTGTCTTAGCCTCATTATGTCTCACTTTTTTCATGTGCAAAATGAATATAATTTGAATATCTAATTCATAGAGTTCAGGATAAGTATCATAAATTATTAATAAATATTTATAGTATTTTACTCTTATTATGACCATAACTGGCTGCAAGTTGAATAAAGAAAGAAGCAAAAAACTCATTCTGGTACCTTAAAAGTATCTCCTATGGTATTTTACACAATCTAGTCACTTAATCTTTTAGTATTAGTACTTGCTGAATTAATGAATTGAGTGTTAACTGAAAGTTTTTAATATTCAGCAATTTCAGGTGGAGCCAATATATATTTGGCTTCTGAATGCATATACACATACATATATATATAAAATATATTGGTGTTGTTATGCATGTGTGTGCACATATATGGTATATGCAGCTGTTTTTCTTTCTAGCTCTATATGAATTTATTTCTAACAGGTGTGTTATGATGAACCATATGAATTTATGC
>NW_007825451.1:0-815 GCF_000696425.1 Galeopterus variegatus
CTTGTTGAAGGGACAGCTGCACTCCCATGTTTATTGCAGTTCTATATACAATAGCCAAGAACTGGAGCCAACCTAAAAGTCCACCAGTGGACTGGGTGAGGAAAACGTGGTATGTATACTCAGTAGACTACTACTCTGCCATAAAAAAAGAATGAAATTCTGCCATTTGCAGCAACATGGATGAACTTAGAGAAAATTATTTTAAGTGAAATAAACCAGGAACAGAAAGAGAGATACCACGTTCTCACTTATAAGTGGGAGCCAAACAAACAAACAAAAAAAAACAAAAAAACAAAAACAAACAGCAACCAAAAGAAAAAAAATAAATAAAAAGAAAAGAAAGAAAGAAAGATACAATAATCACAATAATATGTTGAACTTTAAAAATGAGAGAACAGAACTGAGGTTACCAGAGATGGGAAAGGTGGGAGGAGGTAGCAGGAAATTGGTAAAGAGCTACAAAAAATGATTACATTGTGAAATGTCTAATATACTAATTATCCTGATTTGAGCATCGCATATTGCACACAGGTATTGATATTCAAAGCTGTACTCCACTGATATGTATAATCAATTGTGTTCCAATAAATATAAATGAATCTGCTGTACGGCCAAGGCGGTCTCAATAAAAAAGTAGTTTTTTAAAAAGAAAGTTATGTTAGCATTTTTTTGGAACAGTAAAAAACTGAAAAAAAAGAATGAAAAGATAAATTGTGATATGACCATGTAGTATAATACCATACGTGCATTACAGTGATGCATAAACGTGAGTGATTCTTAATGGATAATGCTGAGTTTCCAAAAAAAAAAAAAAA
>NW_007825452.1:0-815 GCF_000696425.1 Galeopterus variegatus
TAATTTTTCTTTACTGGAAGCAGCATTAATTTCTCATATATGACATTTCATAAAAAAAAAAGCATCAATATGATGATGTAAAGAGGTTCACAAAATAGAGGCCCATAGGACATATTCGGTCCATGGCTTGTTTGTATGCCTGAGAGCTAAAACTGATTTTTACATTTCTAAGGAGTTGTAGACAACAAGGAAGAGAAGAATGCTGAGAAGGAGACACAAGCCTAAAATATTTAGTGTCTAGTCATTTACAGAAAGAGTTTGCCAACCCCTGACCAAAAAATAAAGTACATTTTTGGTAAGGTAACCAAAAAAGATCTACTCATTTCCAAACGTTTCAGAATTTTAAAATGTACGCACATTTTCTTCTATTTAGTACAGTGGTTCTCTTAAGATTTCTTAGCAACATACTGTTAGCTTACCTAGAAAACACATTAATATAGAATTGCTTTGTAAATAGAATTTCATATTCTATTTATGTCTTTATCATTTTCTTATACTTATTACGATATAACTTTTTACATGTATTTCAGTTTTTCAGCAAGGTGAACATGTTTTCTCATATGTGTTCTAAATTTTAAAAAACTGTTTCTTGAACTTATTGTTTCTTGTTTTATTTTTCTGTTTTTTGCAGAAACATAGCTTCTAGTTTTACAAAGGTACTGCCAAATTTAGGTTAAAAAATTATATTTGGAGGAATAATAGTGAATGCATAGACACTATGATTTAGGGATTATATATCAATTTTATCAAATAAGTTTTGTGATGAAATTAGGTGATACATATACACTATACATACGCATATATATTGATAAAAC
>NW_007825453.1:0-815 GCF_000696425.1 Galeopterus variegatus
TGGCAACCACTAATTTACTTTCTGTCTCTATGGATTTGCCTGTTCTGGACATTTCATGTAAATGGATTCATACATTATGTAGCCTTTAATGTCTGGCTTTTTTCACTTAGCATAATATTTTCAAGGTTCATCCACACTGTAGCATGTAGCAGTACTTCATTCCTTCTGTGGTGAAATAATTTTCATTGTATGGATTTACCAAATTATGTTTATCCATTCATCTGTTGATGGACACTTGCGTTGTTTCCACCTTTTGACTATTATGAACGATGCTGCTCAGGGTACAAGTATCCGTTTGAGAACTTGTTTTCAGTTCTCTTGGGTGTATACATAGGAGTGGAACTGCTGGGTCATACGGCAATTCTATGTTATATTATATATTGAGGAATCACCAGTTTCCATAATGATTTTGCCATTTTACATTCCCACCAGCAATGCACTAGGGTTCTGATATCTCCACATCCTCAACAACACTTGTTATTTTCCTTTTTAAAAAATATTCTAGCCAGGGCCGGCCTGGTGGCGCACTCAGTAGAGTGTGCGCTTGGGAGCACAGCGGCGCTCCCGCCAAGGTTTCGGATCCTATATAGAGACCGGTCTGCTCACTGGTTGAGCGAGGTGCGGGCGTGACATCGAGGGTTGCAATCCTGTTACCGGTCACGAAAAAAAGACAAAAAGGAAAAAAAAAAAAAATTCTAGCCATCCTAGTGGGTGTGAAGTGGCATCCCGTTTTATTTCCCTAATGACTAATTACGTTGAGAATCTACTCATGTGCTTATTGGCCATTTGTTTATCTTCCTTGGAAAAATGTCTGT
>NW_007825454.1:0-815 GCF_000696425.1 Galeopterus variegatus
ACAATCTAAACCCGACTGTCCTTTTCACTAGTGAGCCTTTTTTACATCTTGAGCAAAACCTGTAAGATCCTTATTTGTTCTTGTTGTTTATGTCTGCATATATGCACGTGTAAGATCTATGTTATGTGTATATGTTCATGTCTGTTTGTGTAATTGTGTTATGTACAAGGTACCAAATTGGCTTATAATTAATGCATGCTCATTAAATAAATAAGTATGCTTTTCAAGTTCACATGACTTAAATCTTCTAAAGTTTTGATAAATATATTTTAAAACTTTGATTCGAACCTTTTACCTAAACATATCTCTAGGTCAATATGTCTCCTTGATATCTCAGCTCTGCCTCCTGGCCATGCTGGGAGAAACAATATCTTTCATATATATACTGCCCTCTGTCTTAAGCTCCACATGGTTCCAAATGCCACGTGGAAACCTGGGACCTGAAATGGCTAGTGAAAAGAAACCTATGCCAAATATCACATAGGCCCTAGTTAGCATTAACTGATAAGGGTATAGATCTAATACGCCAAGTTTTTGGCTGGAAAACCATAAATATGTATTTGGTAAAAACACCTAAAACTCAAACTGGGCTTTGTGTAATCTGTTCTGACAAATGGATGCCTGTTTACTAACCTGAGTGTATAAAAATGTTCTTATCAGCACACATTGCTGACTGGGTTTACTAATTAAACAGGATTACTAAAGATCTTTTCACTTAACTGCTCTTAATACAAAATTGTAAAAGGTTTTCTTAGTCCCTTAGATAACTGGTTTAAGAAACTTATTTCATGATAAGTTCTTGTGCTCTCTGCCTT
>NW_007825455.1:0-815 GCF_000696425.1 Galeopterus variegatus
CCCAGTTAGACTGGCTAGTCTCAAAAAGACAGAGAATAACAAATGCTGATGAGGATGTGAAGAAAGGGGAACCTTCCTATGCTGTTGGTGAAACTTGTAAATTGGTGCAGCCATTATGGAAAATGGTATGGAGATTCCTCAAGCTACAGATAGAACTACCGTGTGACCCAGCAACCCCACTGCTGGGTATATACCCAAAGGAATGGAAATCATCATGTCCCTGCACTCCCATGTTTATTGCAGCACTATTTACAATAGCCAAGAGTTGGAACCAACCTAAATGTCCATCACTGGATGACTGGGTAAGAACAAATGTAGCATATTTACACAATAGAATATTACTCTGCCATAAAAATTAATGAAATCCTGCTCTTCACATCAACACAGATGAACTTAGAGAAAATTATGTTAAGTGAAATAAGTCAGGCACAGAAAGAGAAATACTGCATGTCCTTACTCATAAATTGCAGATAAAAAATAAATAAAATAGGAAAATAAAGGAAGTTACAACAATCACCATAATACATTGAACTTTCAAAAGGAGAAACAGAACTGATGTTACCAGAGGTGGAAAGAATGGAAAGGGATAGGAGAGAAATCAATAAACAGCCACAAAAAATAATAACATTGCATAATATTGAATAAACTACATATTGCACACAAGTATTTATATTGACATTCAATACTGTACCCCACAGATATGTACAATCAATTATGTTTTATTTTTTATTTTTTATTTTTTTTATTTTATTTTGGTCTTTTGTCTTTTTCTGTGTCCAGCAACGGATCGCAACCCTCAGTGTTGCCCCCGTACC
>NW_007825456.1:0-815 GCF_000696425.1 Galeopterus variegatus
AGCAGATGTTATTTTTCTTTGGCCCTCCAGAGTGTCAACAAGCAAAATGCCTTGGACATCCAAAAAACTGTTGCCATGATCTTTGCTGTTCACTGATCTGTTTTTGCTTTGACTGGACAACTTCCACCTCTTGGTAGCCATGGCTTTGATTGTGCTTGGTGTTCAGGATCACGGTGGTAAAGCCATATTCCATTTCCTGTTACAATTCTTCAAAGGAATGCTTTAGGATCTTGATTTCATATTAAAATTTCCATAGAAAGCTCTGCTCTTGTCTGTTGCTGACCTGAGTACAATAGTTTTGGCATCGATTTAGTGGAAACTTTGCTCAACATAGTTTTTCAGCCAAAATTGTGTAGGCTGAACCAGTTGAGATGTCTATGGTGTTGGCTATTTTTTCTGCTGTTGATTGTCAGTCCTCTTCAAGTAGGACACAAACAAGATTAATTTTTTTCCGGCAAATTGACGTGGATGGTCTACTGCTGTGGGCTTTCTTTTCAACATAACTCATTCCTGCTGATTTCTATGGGGCACTATCTCCATAAACTTTTCATAAAGCATCAGTGATTTTACCATTCTTCCAGTCAAGGTTCATCATCAATGTGATGTTTGTTCATATTTCAATTTTAGCAGAGTTCATGTTGATCTGATTGGGGCCCTTTTCAAACTGATATCTTATTCTTCTAAGTGCCTCAAACTCGATCCTGTTCAGATGTGTTATAACAAGTTAGTTATGAGTTTATTTTGGTGTAAAAAAATTTTGCGATCCATGCAGTTTGCTCATAAGATGTGTTTTCCTTAAACATTTGAAGGCCCCT
>NW_007825457.1:0-815 GCF_000696425.1 Galeopterus variegatus
GCAAAAGTGGTAATAAGAGGGAAGTTATGGTGATAAATGCCTACATCAAAAAAGTAGAAAGACTTCAAGTAAACAACTTAATGTTACACCTCAAGGAAGTAGAAAAACAAGAACAAACCAAACCCAAAATCAGTAGAAGGCAAGAAATAACAAAGATCCAAGCAGAAATAAAGGAATTTGAGATTGAAAAAACAATACAAAAGATTGATGAAACAGTTGATATTTTGAAAAGATAAACAAAATTGATAAAACTTTAGCTAGACTAATAAAGAAAAAAAGACTCAGATAAACAAAATCAAAATGAAAAAGAAGATATTACAACTGATACCATAGAAATACAAAGGATTATAAAAGACTGTTATGAAGAACTATACATTAACAAACTGGAAAACGTAGAAGAAATTGATAAATTCTGGACACACACAACTCACCAAGGTTGAATTATGACGAATTAGAAATTCTAAACAGACATATAATGGGTAATGAGATTGAAGCAGTAATAAATTTTCCCAACAAAGACAATATTCCTAATAAACATACATGCAGAAATGCTCAACAAAATACTAGCAAACTGAATCCAACAACACATTAAAAAAATCATACACCATGATCAAGTGGTATTCATCCCAGGAATGCAAGGATGGTTTAACATATACAAGTCAATAAAGTTATATATCACATCAACAGAATAAAGGAAAAAAAAATGTATGCTCATTTCAATAGTTGCAGAGAAAGCATTTGATAAAAACCCAATACCCCTTCATGATAAAAACACTCAACAAATTAGGTATAGAAGGAATGTACCTCAACACGAT
>NW_007825458.1:0-815 GCF_000696425.1 Galeopterus variegatus
GCTTTTGGACTCAGGACTACAACACTGGGTCTTACCTGAATTTCCAGCCTGCTACCCTGCCTTACAGATTTCAGACTTGCCAGTCACCCAATCATGTGAGCCAGTTCCTTAAAACAAATCTGATGATAGACGATGGATAGATAGATAGATATAGAGAGATAGAAAGGTCGGCAGGTAGATAGATGTGTGTGTGTGTGTGTGTGTGTATGTGTGTGTGTGTGTGTGAGAGAGAGAGAGAGAGAGAGAGAGAGAGAGATCCTATTGGGTCCTGTTTCTCCAAAGAATCTTGACTAATGCAACTGCCTTGGCACCACCCCCTTACACTGATCTTGGGCACTGCTCCTGGCTATTAAAAGAGGGCCACTGTCACCTTGCCAAAATCCCCCCTAAGGCCACTATATCAGAAATAAGGGGTTAGCACTCACAGGTTTATTTACCCTTAGACTCACTCAGGGCTTAATTTTACTGTTCCTTGACTCATCCTCCTTAGCAAGACAAGGTTTAACAATACTAAAACCCACAGATTACTAGTATCATCAAGTCTCAAAGACAACAAAAAATGATGGTTTTCTTTAAACCAAATTATACTCAATAGCTAAACATACTCAATGTAATGTTAATTCCTCCAAAAACAAATTACAACGTTCAGAAGGGAGAGGCTGATAGTTGTCCTCTTTTCATTATCTCCCAAGATAAAATAATAACAAACAGAATTTTTAAAATATTCTATACACAACCTGAATGAAATGAATTTGAAATGGCCAGAGTTTTATTTCATTGTGTTCCAGAGAGACACAAGGTGTATATAACCTAGA
>NW_007825459.1:0-815 GCF_000696425.1 Galeopterus variegatus
GCAGAAGCAGTTGGAGACCCTGGCGGGTCAGCTCCAGGCTCAGGTAAAGGACAACGAGGGTCTGAGCCACCTGAACTGGGAACAGGAGGAGTGACTGCTGGAGCTGGGGCAGCTGCTGGGCTCTGAGGCAAGTAGCACAAGCAGGTGCTGAAGGGCATGCAGCACAACCATGCCACCACGAGCTGCATGCTGTCCCAGGCCTGTGAGCTCCAGGAGCAGCTGGCTAAGCCATAGACTGGCATCATCAGGCTGGTGCACCAACTGCCCTGCCAGCCTGCCCTCCATACTCCCCCCCGGGCCTTTGTTTTCCCACCTGTAAACTGGGGTCATGGAGACCTCACATGAAATGGTATCTGGGAAGGCACCTGTGAGCCAGTGCCCTGTGCCCCCTTCCCTGTGCCGTGGGTCTCCAGCTGCATCAGGGGGCTGCCGATTGCTTATCTCCATCCAGGCCAATTAGAACAGGGAGGTCACCAGTGCACTGCAGTGAGGGCAGCATGTGAAGATGGAGCTGGCTGAGAAGTTGTGCCAGAAAAGAAAACAACCAAAAGAAAAAAGAAGAGTTAAACATGAAGAAGGAGAAAACACCCAAAAGGAGAAAGTACCCAAAAGAAGAACAAAACACCCATAAAAGGAAGAAAACACCCAACATAGGAAGAAAACACCCAGAAGAAGAAGAAATCAAAAAGAAGAAAATAATCCAAAAAAGGAAGAAAACCCCAAGCAGAAGAAAACACACCAAATAGGAAAACAACCCAAAGAGGAAATCACCCAAAAGAGGAACAAAACACCTCAAAAATGAAGAAAACACCCCA
>NW_007825460.1:0-815 GCF_000696425.1 Galeopterus variegatus
CTCTTGTGACATCACCACAACTGTAACATCACTGCCATTTTGACATCAACACCATTGTGACGTCACTGCCATGTTTGCATCTGAAACCTTGTGACATCGCTGCCATAGTGAGTTAGTCACCATTGTGACATCACTGTAATAGGAACATCTCCACCCTTTGGACATCACCACAACTCTGACATCACCAGAATTCTAATATCGTCACAATTGTGAGATGGACACCTTTGTGATATTTCTGACATCACCGCATTTCTGACACCACCATTCTGAACTCACCACCATTTTGTCGTCCCACCATTATGAGATCACCCCCATTATTGAATCAGAATCATGCAGACATCACGACAGTCCTCTTGTAACCACCATACTAACACCTATGTGCTCATACCACCATGCAGACATCACTCCCAAGTAGGAAACTCCAACGTGCACCAATCACTTCTGTTGTCACATGACGTTCATAGTGACATAACTGCCATTGTGACATCCATCATATTGTGATATTACCACCATTCTGACATAACCTTGATCCTGTCATCACCACATTATGTACACCACAATTCTGATATCACCACCAACGTGACATCACCACCATTGCAACATCATTACCATTGCGACATAACCATCAACGTGACATCACTGCCATGTTTCATCTCCAACCTTGTGACATTGCTGCCATAGGTGAGTTAGTCACCATTGTGACATCACTGTAATAGGGACATCTCCACACTTTGGACATCACCACAATTCTGACATCACCATAGTTCTAATATCATCCCAATTCTGAAATGGCCAGCAGTGTGATATCATCACCC
>NW_007825461.1:0-815 GCF_000696425.1 Galeopterus variegatus
GCTTAGAATACCTCCATCAGAAACCAGAGAGGGGAAAGGGATTTCTACTATAAATAAGATCACAAATTGGATACATGTTTACTCCTAGTTGGAATTTCATACCCAATGGCAAAGAGGGCTCTTTTCCCCTGGTAAGACTGCACTAACTCGGACAGCCTGTTTTGGCTGCCAGATTTTTGTTTCCAAAGAACAAAGATGATACCTCATAGGCAGTTCTGAAACAAGTCACTTTTGAGAAAGAATTAAAAATTATTCAGGAGTGGGCCGGCCCGGTGGCGCACTCGGTAGAGTAAGGCGCTTGGGAGCGTGGCGGCACTCCCGCTGAGGGTTCGGATCCCATATAGAGACCGGTCCGCTCACTGGTTGAGCGCGGTGTGGACGCGACACCAAGGGTTGCGATCCCATTACTGGTCACGAAAAAAGACAAAAAGGAAAAAAAAATTACTCAGGAGTCAACATGTGATCCCATACTGAGACACAGCTCCCAGGTAACCCATGCCCAGCTCTCTCCACTGCACTGTCCCACTCCCAGCTCCCTGTCTGGGGTTCCAGGGCAACAGATCACAACAGTGATAGATAAGTAGGGCTGATTGAACTTTTCAACAAGAGGAGTTAAAGAAGAACCTGGCTCAGGATTTAGACCAAGTAGTGAGGCAAGAGGTGACAAAAGTTGGTGAGGCTTCTGTGACTATGTTACTGCCCTTGGATTTCTTCCAGGACTGGCTTCATGGGCATGTGACCCAGGCTGTTACATGGGACCCCACGCTTGGTTTAATGCTCTGCTATCTCCTTCTTGAAATTGTTAATACTTTTTG
>NW_007825462.1:0-814 GCF_000696425.1 Galeopterus variegatus
CTTTATTCTTATGATCTCTCACACTTCTGGGGGTTGATTTGACCTAGCTGGGTGGTTCTAGTTCAGGGCTTCTTGTGTGGTTGTAGTCAGCACTGGGGATGGAATCATCTCAAAGGACCCCGCACTCCGATGACTGCTGTTGGTTCTGGATGTTGACAGGGACCTCAGCTGCAATTTTCAATCAAAACATGTCCTTGCGGCTTCTCCACGTGCCTTGGGCTTCCTCGTAGCATGGTGGCTGGGTCCAAGAATAAGTGTTCCAAAATATGGGAAGTGAATTAGTTTTTAAGGTCTGGATCTGGAAACTGAGATAGCATCACTTCCACAACTTTGCACTAACCAAAGAAGCCACAGAGCACAGAGAGAGGTGAGAGAACCTGGACCCATCTCTCTTTGAGAAGGGCATCAAAAAGTTTTATGGCCATGTTTTACAACTGCCACAATCTAATCCCAAAATTTGTGTATTCTCTACTTCTTTACACTGTCTTTGACTAACTATCCTGGGTATTAGTTCTAGATCAGCTACTGGCTAATTGTGATGCTGAACAGAGCGTTGTTTTATTCACCAGTTAAGTATGAAAGTGGTGGCATAGATAAGAAATTATGTCCCTTTACACTCTAGGGCACTTCGCTTTCTCAGTGTCCTGTGTGCAGTCGTAGTCATGCCTCATTTTCCTTATACTGAGGCCTCCTTGGAAGCCTTCCCACCCCTTTCCAAAAATGAAATACGCCAGGTGTTCGTTTTCATAAATGAAACACCCCAGATGAAATCCTACCTCCTTTGCTACAATAGACGGCAGTAGTACTTTATTAT
>NW_007825463.1:0-814 GCF_000696425.1 Galeopterus variegatus
ATGTCTAAGCCTGTGTAGAGTGGAGTTAAAGTTTCATTCATTGCTACCCAATGCTTTATCTGTGGAGGCCATCAGTGAAATTTGTTCCTTATTCTTTTACTATCCTACTGTTTTGTTTTGTTTTTCTATCTCAGTGAATTTCAGCCTACAAAGGTTTCTCTCTTTCTCCATTATCAAAGTGTCCTGTTTTAGATTGTACTCTTCCTGGTACCTTATTTGAACTTCTTCAGGATCAGCCAGCCATTCTCCTTCTGGATCTTTTTCATTACGAGCTTGAAAGTGATCTTAAAATATAATCACCTCCTGAATCTGATGAGCAAACTGAGGCTGAAATCAGTAAAACAGCTTACCTAAGTTACTATGAATGGTTCATAGCGTAGATAAATTGCTTTGTCTACTGACTTTATATCAAATAAATAAACAGAACGAAAATTATTTCTAGAAAATAAGTAAGCATTATATTAATAAATATGTGATATATGCTTTCAGTATTTTGTTTTACTCCTTTCACCAAAATATAGTAATTCATATGTTCAATTATGTTAATCAGAATTATATAAATTATTGTACTTCATCCTGCAAGGAGCTACATATAGTCACAAAAAATTCAGCTAGGGTATTTTTAATAATTCAATGAGAATTTAATATTTCACAAGAAATTTATTATTATTAAAATTAAAAATAAAACCAAGTAGATTACCATGAGCAGCATATTCAGATTTGAACAAAAATAATACACATGAATAGTGGCACCATATTGTGATACAAGTAGAATGAGCTAAAGCCATATTACCCGATTTCTGTTTGGTTGTTG
>NW_007825464.1:0-814 GCF_000696425.1 Galeopterus variegatus
TCCCCTTCTGGTAACCACCATTCTACTCAGTTGCTATGCATTTGATTTTTTTTTAAATTTCATATATAAGTGAGATTACACAGTATTTTTCCTTCTGTGTCTTGATTATTTCACTTAACATCATGTCCTCTACTTTCATTCATGTTGCTGCAAATGGCAAGCTATCTTTGTTTTTTAAGGCTAAATTATATATATATACGTAGACACACACTATATAAAGTAATTACAATGTATATATATTGCACATTACTTTATTCATTTGTTGACACATAGTTTGGTTGTTTCCATATCTTGGCTATTGTGAATAATGCTGCAAAAACACGTGGGACTACAGATATTTTTACTAGGTGGTGATTTCATTTCCTTTGGGTGTATACTCAGAAGTGGAATTGTTGAATTATACAGTAGTTCTATTTTTAATTTTTTGTAAAGCCTCCTGCTACTGGTGAATGTGGCCCCTCAAAATTCACATGTTAGAAACTTGATCCCCATTGTAACAGTGTTAAGAAGGAGGAAAATCCGATTATGGTATTTAAAAGGTGGAATTTGGGGGAGGTGATTGGATTGTGAGGTCTGTGCTCTCATAAATGGATTAATCCATTCATGGAGTAATGGGTTATCACGGGTGTGGACTGGTGGCTTTATAAGGAGAGCACATGAAAGAGTTCTTGCCATCCTTACCATGTGATTGCCTGTGTCGCCAGGGGACCCTGTACTGAGTTCCCACACAGAAGAAGGCCCTTGCCAGGTGCACCCCCTGGACCGTGGACTTCCCAGCCTCACAGACTGTAAGAAATAAATGTTGTTTCTTTAT
>NW_007825465.1:0-814 GCF_000696425.1 Galeopterus variegatus
CTTTGCCACTGCTCATGTACACGGTGCAATATATAAACAGCGAGGCCTTTTGACCTCAGAAAGAAAAGAAATCAAAAACAAAGCAGAGATCATAGCCCTGCTAAAGGCCCTCCTCGGACCACTAAAAGTGAGTATCATACATTGCCCCGGGCACCAAAAAGGAAACTCCCCAATTGCAAAGGGAAACAACCTGGCCGACTCGGAGGCTAAAGCGGCCGCCCACAGGTCCGTGGCTGTACTGCTGGTGAGTGTGCCTAAGCCAAAAGGGCCCAAATACCAACCACTATTCTGGTACTCAGCAGAGAACATAGCAGAAATGTCCAAAGATTCCAGTAATTATTCTGACCCCAACACTGGCCACTGGCACACAGCCACAAATAAGCTTATTTTGCCACAAAAACAAGCACAGGCCATGCTTAAACAAATGCATCAGTAGACTCACCTGGGGACAGACAAGATGATTCAGACTGTTAAAAAAACTAAATACCATGTCCTGGGACTTAGACGACTGGTTGAACAAATAGTCAAACATTGTAAACCTTGCCAAAAAGTAAATGTGTGCAAGAGTGCCACTGAACTTGGCAAAAGACTCAGGGGAGACCGACCAGGGCTATACTGGGAAGTAGATTTCACTAAAATCAAACCTGGTAAATATGGTTATAAATATCTCCTAGTTTTCATAGACACCTTTTCAGGATGGGTAGAAGCCTTCCCAACAAAACAAGAAACTGCCTCCGTTGTGGTCAAAAAAAAAAAAAAAAAATCCTAGAAGAGATCTTCCCACGCTTCGGAGTGCCTAAGGTAATCGGGTCTG
>NW_007825466.1:0-814 GCF_000696425.1 Galeopterus variegatus
CTAGTCGTGCACCCTTGGTAGGTAGTTGGATGGATGGACGGATAGATGGATTTTTCATTCAGTGAGTGTATATATGCATTTGCAAGTTAGCAAGTTGATTGATAGGTGAACAGGTGGATGGATGGATGAATTTTTCAATCAATGAACATATTATGTATTTATAAGTGAATGAGTTGATTGATGGATGAGAAGGTGAATGGATGAACAGATGGACAGGTACGATTTTTAATGACAAGTGGCTATGTAGGATGGGTGGGTGGATGGATAGATGGATGGACTGTGGCTGATGCTTTTGAACTATCATCTGCTGCTTTGCATAGCTGAGGGCTCCAGCCTCCAAGATAATGACCAGAACATTAAAAATAGACAGTGAAGGTAGCCTTGGGAATAAGAGTTCCAGATGACAGTTAAATGGCAGTTGAAGACTGTTCTCCCTTTTAAATGGAAAGCCCTATTATGGGTTAATTGACAATCTTCTTTTTAAAGCTATGGAGGGTTGTTTTGTGCCAGGAGCTCCCATACTTTCAGTGTTCCCAGCCATTTAACTCCCCCTCTCAGAAGCATATTTATTTCTAATATAATAAGCAAAATTTCCTTGAGCAGCAATCAGACTTGGTCCCCAGGTATGGTGTTATTTGCAGACAGGCCCTGGGTAATCTATCACCCCCTTTTAATTACCAGGAGCCACCCTAGAAATCAGGAGCCTTTCTGTGGAGCCTGGGCAGGTTTTGAGTCAGACTGGCAAAATGCCACAAAAAAGGCATTTTCCACAGGAATTTCATCACAGTCCCTAGTTTCTTTCAAATAATCTAGT
>NW_007825467.1:0-814 GCF_000696425.1 Galeopterus variegatus
CGAATTTTACTCGGTACTATTTTGGAGAAGCGAACCCCTGTGCCACAACATCACCGCTCAATAGCTTCCCGTTCGGAACAGTAACCAAGCCGCAAGTCTAAACACAAGTGCGCATGCGCACACAGCCCGTGCCCCTAAGACTTTTAACAGGGTTCGTGCGGGGTCCCGGGTTGACCAATGGTTGCTGAGTGACGTCAGGTGTCACCGGGGAGATTGAAAGTTGGTTCTCACAGGCTATTGCTTGCCATGGCTACCGATCAGTTGTTTCTTATGCTTGGCACTGGCTGTGCCCCTTTCTTCTCGTTCCAATCTGTCATGCAAGTCCCATACTCCACATGGAAGGATCTGCTGTACTCCTTCCACATCACACTTTTTCGCAGCGTGATGGATCTTTCCCATATGTGTGTCGGATCCAGGAGCTCAGCTGAAATCCGTTTCTCTTTCTCAAACAAACCGCGTCCGCAATCGCCTCCTGCAACCTGGTGGTGGTGCCGGAGACTGAACCTTTTTGACTTTTGAGGGCAGAAGCCTTTTTGACTTTTGAGGGAAGAAGGAAGAGTCACTATCGGGCAACTCCACCAGGTGGTAGGAGGCAAGTGCGGACTCCGTTTGGTTGAGAAAGAGAATCGGCTTTAGGCTGAGGTCGGAGATTCGACTCAGACATCTGGGAATGATCCATTTCGCTGCCAAAAAGGTGATGTGGAACGAGCATGGTGGAAGACAACAGCTTCAGACGCCCGTCCCCTCACCGAGGCCTCGGCTCTTACCCAATTCTGAAGCCGATATGAGCGAATAGTACTGGATACTCTTACGT
>NW_007825468.1:0-814 GCF_000696425.1 Galeopterus variegatus
ATAAAATATCTTTATTTTAAAAAGAGAGGCCTAAAATCTAGGAAACATGTTAAAATTTGTCGATTAGGTTTACTAAAACTAACAAAATATATAAAAAGCTCATGGCCTATTTTGTCAAAATTATAGTATAAATATACATATATATATGCAAGATATTTTAAAATGATTTAAAATCAGATGCTATTTTAATGCAAGTAATTAAGAAAAATAATGCCATGGGTACTTCAAAGTGTCATTTACCACTTTTTAAGATGATGTTATTTGTTATTTATCTATTCTTAGTTATAACCCTTCCACTTCCCTAAAAACTGCTTATGCTCAGACACAATTTGATGTGTTCTATATGCCACCCTAGTTACTCCTGCCAATATGAGGTTTGTCACCTCATAGGAAATAAAGAAGCAGATCAATTTGGATGTCAGTGTTTTTCAATTAGCTATGCAGCTGAACTGAACTTATCTCCCTAGGATTCAGCTATTTACTCCCATACAGATGGGGTAAAAGGAGCTTTTTTGGAATTTATTCCCTGCCTGATTCAAAGTGGAACTAAAATAAAAAGGAAAAAAATACTTTCAGATCTCATGACTGTGCCCTCTACTTCAACCCCCACAATCCTGTGACTATAATTTAAATGATAAAAACATTGTCTAGGAAGTATGCTTCTTTCACATGACTACTTTCTGCTAGAAAGTACTGTGGCCTGGGCTATTTATCACACAATTGATGTAGTTTGATTTCTCTGCTCTGTTCCCGCTAAGGATTACGAACAGTTAGCTAAACAGTTTTTCTGCTGACAAAAGTTTATTTTTAACCT
>NW_007825469.1:0-814 GCF_000696425.1 Galeopterus variegatus
GGGAGGTTAGTCCCATCAGAAAGCTACTATGTGAAATCTTGCAGGTTCTGGGCTTTCTTTATCTCAGGGCCAGTTTTGTTATCTTTCGTTCATCCTTAGAATGTGGGTGTTATCTGGCTCTGACAAGCTGGATGCCATCTCGTGATTCTAGAGGAAGAATGGTTAGTGCTGCAAGTTACTGATTAGCTCTTATTATCTTGCTCTTCCTGAGCACTAAGTCCTGCAGCATTTCCCCCACGAGCTATGCTGTGAGCCAAGGATAAAAAAAGGATTTTTATGACTGGCATTCTGCTTAAGACTGTATTCTACAAATGGCTCTTCTGAGGCTGTCTATGACTATTTGTAGGCTCTTACATTACAATGGGGGTTAAAGTTTCCAATACATAAACCTTGGGAGCACACCTTGAACCCATAACATTTCTCCTCCATTCTTTAAAGCTCGTGTCCTTCTCACAGGTAAATACATTCATTCCATCCCCAAAGTCCAACCTTGTTTCAGCATGAAAGTCCAAAGTCTCATCAGCGAAATCAATCAAGTTATCTACTGCCAAGATACAATTAAGAGACAGGCATTCTCATTCCAAAATGGAGAAATGAACCAAAAGAAAGGGGTAACAGGTAAAAGCAAGTCTGAAACCCAGCAGGGCAGGCATCACATATTAAAGCTGGAGAATACTATCCCTAGACTCTATGTTCAGCATCCTCTGCACACTGGTACAGGGGTTTGGATTCCAAGCCCTTGGACAGTCCTGCTCCTATGGCTTTCCTGGTCTCAGGCCATGCTTTAGCTCTCCCAGGCTGCTGTTGCACACCA
>NW_007825470.1:0-814 GCF_000696425.1 Galeopterus variegatus
GCTTTGAGGTGAGATACTCCTGTGGATGTGTTTTATATTTACCATTGAGTAGGGTGTTTTACTATTGGTTCTAGGTAGATCAGTAGTATGGTCTGCATGTGGGTACTACAGCTGTATTCAGTGTCAGAGTTGCATTTGAGGGCCTCCATGGCCTCAAACCTTGCTGAGGCTAGTGACACTGTGTTGGGACATCAAGGACATGGGCAGGCTCTAAAGTTCTTAGAAGTGCCTGGGTGTCCTGTCACTCTTTGGCGTGGATGGGTGACCCTGGCCAGGCTTGTTGGCACCCCAGCCAGCATCTGTTTGTTGGTACCCCAGCTAGAATCCCATAACCCTGATGGGTGCACTGAAGTATACTGGAGCTCCTCAGTTTGAATGCGTGACCCTGGGTGGGGTTTCCCTTCCCTCTTTCCTACAGGCAGAGGCCTGTCTTGGGTCTTTGCTTTTCCTGGTTGGGGGATGGGTTGGTAGTGATTGGGAATTTTCTTCCTTACTCTATTTGGCTGCCTTGGATTTCTGCACTTTCTGGGTGTTCTGGGTGTGTCTCTCCACAGATCAAAGCAGCCACATGGTCTGTGCATATACCTCCCACCCCCAGCACTACGAAGGGGGGCACCATACTTTTCCCTGTGGGTTGGGCCACTGGGTCACAGTTCTGCACTCACTCATCTCTTTTCATGGCCTCATTGATGACACTCCTTGTGTCTGTGCAGTTGAGCAATTGCTAGGCCATCTGCACAATGGTAGTGGTTGCTGCAGCGGCAGTGTTTGCTGCTGTGGTGGTGGGCTGCCCTTGCGGCAGTTGTGGCAATGG
>NW_007825471.1:0-814 GCF_000696425.1 Galeopterus variegatus
CTAAACTATAGACTTTATTCAGGTTCCCAGATTTTCCACTAATATCCTTTTGCTGTTTCAGGATCCGCTCCAGAACACTGTTTTGCATTTAGTCATCGTTTTTCTTTATCATCCTCCAGTGTGTAACTTTTCTGTCTTCCAATGTCTTTCATGACCTTTATTCTTGGAGCGTTCTCATCTGAATGCTTCTCCTTCCCATGTTTAGATTATACACACTGCAAGCATGCCTCGTGTTATCACACTCCACTTTGTTGAGCTTTGCAGACACTATGTTTTTTACAAATCGATGGTTCCTGGCAATCCCGCATCAATCAAGTCTATTGGAGCCATTTTCTAATGGCATGTGTCTTTGTGTCACATTTTGGTAATTTATTGCAATATTTCAAACTTTTTACTTATCATTATAGCTGTTACAGTGATCTGTGATCAGTGATCTTTGATGTTGCTATTGTTAATTGTTCTGGGATACCACAAACCCTGCAAGTACAAGACGGTGAATTTAACTGATAAACGCTGTGTGCGTTCCGGCTGCTCCACCTACCTGCCGTTCCTCTGTCTCTTTTCCTCTCCTCGGGCTCCCGTATTTCCTGAGACACAAAAACATTGAAATTAGGCTAATTTACAACCCTATAATGGCCAGCAAGTGTTCAAGTGAAAGGAAGAGCTACATGTCTCTCACTTTAAAAGCAAAAAGTGTTTAAGCTTAGTGAAAAAGGCAAGTTGAAATCTGACGTAGGCTGAAATCTAGGCCTCCTGACCAAACAGTGAGCCAAGCTGTGAATACAGAGGAAAAGTTCTTGAAGGAAATGAGAAG
>NW_007825472.1:0-814 GCF_000696425.1 Galeopterus variegatus
TATGGTGATGTTAAAAGTAGTAAGGAAAAGTCTTGTTGAAAGTTTCCTTGATTAGGTATTAGTATAAATGCACACTTAAGTTCTGGCACCGTGTAGTGAAGCTGGGGTGCTGGGTGAGAAAAATAGTGAAAATTTTCACTCACTCCTGGTCCAGCTGCAGGAATGGGACTTGCAGCAAACATAGAACTGGTTTTTCCCTCATGCCAGACTCTAAAGTCGCATGGGCAAAGCAGCTAAAGGATAAGATTCTAACCTTCAAAAGATAGAACTAAACTTCTTCTGACTTTTTTCAGGGCTGAGAAGACAGAGATCCTCCAGATTCTGAATTAAAAGTCTGGGAGGGTCACCTTTAAGGATTAGGCACAAGCCAGAGGTTGACTGAGTCTTACTAAAAGTGCAGCCCAGCTCTGACCTAACTCAGTTCCTGACAAGTGGGAGACTGATCACATGGGTCCAATCTGCCTGCACATGAAAAGCTGTACTCTCTCTGGTGGAACATATCACCTGGAGCTTTCATGGGACTTTGATACACAACGTTTGGTGTGAAACAAAAAGTAACTAGACATATTTTTTAAAAAGGCAGGAAATTATGACTGACAATCAAGAGGAAAAAAATAAAAGCAGGGTACAGGTAATATAGATATTGGAATTTGTTGAGAAGGACTTAAAAATGATTAGGATTGGTATGGTATCTACTAATATGAATCAAATAGACATTCTATAACTAAATAGTGAAATGTCTAAAATTAATTTCTCACTGGAATGAAAATAGAAATTAGGAATACTGAATTTGAAGATATTCAATAGACAAAAA
>NW_007825473.1:0-814 GCF_000696425.1 Galeopterus variegatus
TTTTAAATAGCTTTCAAAGAAGTTTTGTAAAAAAAAAAAAAAAAACTAATTTAACAAAACCATGAGAGAAAATGGATCTTGAAGGGAAAAAAAGCTGTAAATATGGCAAAAATTTAGGTCAAACTAATGTTATTAGGCATTGTATATTTATTTTTTACTGTTGAGAAAATGGGCTCTCTTCTAATTCATTAACACGCATAAACAGAAACATCCCAGATATTCAAGAAACATCCGTAAAAGAATCCTTTGAGAGGAAACACTTTCCATTTCACAGTGTTCTCCAAATTGAAGACCAGGAAAAGGGTTTTTTTTACACTATAGCAACAAATTAATAGTACTATCTCCTAATTATGAGGACCCTTCTAATATAATCAGACTTCTCTTCTAAGAAAAATATCTAAATATTAATGATATATTCAACTTTACTTCCATAGAATTTGTCTAAATTATTTGGGTGGAAATATTTGACTGTGTATCTTTAGACTGACTTGTAACTTGCAATTATTTCTTTGATATTTGTTTTTATATCCAATTGCCATACGAGCTTTGAATAGAAATTCAGTTTAATTCAACTCAATTCAATTAAAATACATATCAAGGACTTCTATTAGGTGCTAGGTTCTAGGACAGAGAGATCACAGCACGGTGCCTGCTCTCAAGTACATGACTACAGAGTTAGTATAAAAGTCATACTCACAGTTTTGAAACAAGGCTGCTATTAAAGTCTAGCCAGAGGAATAAAACAGGTGATCTTGGTATACAAAGAATTGTGTATTGCATTTCAAACGAAAGGGTCATTCACAGAAGAAATTAC
>NW_007825474.1:0-814 GCF_000696425.1 Galeopterus variegatus
GACAGAGCAAGGTTGTTATAGCTCTGGGAAAAGATCATAAAAGTATATTGTTGACATTCCCATGTAAATCCAAACTGCTACTGCTACTAATTTTTCATACTGATTGAAGTGGAAAATAAATCATTTGCCATGTCGATAGCTGTGTATCTGATGTCAAGGATAGTGTTTATTTGCTCCAGTAATTACACCTCATCTACAATTGCAACTGGATTGTAATAACAGCATAATTAAGTTTTCAATAATCTACTGCTATTCTTTATAACCCATGTGGCGTTTGCACGAGGCAAATGTGATTTTACTAAAGATTCGGAAGGAATTTTTACCTCCGTATCCCTGACGTATCTGATGGAGATCCTATTCTCTGCAGTTTTCTTACAATTATAGAGTTGAGTTTGCTTTGCTGCTGTAAGACGGGCGAATCTTACATGTCGGAAAGGCTCATCTCACAAAGACCAGGAGACAGAGATAGTTGCAATCAAGCAAGAGGATTTTATTCCACCATGCTGGGGTCGCCCAATCTCTAGGACAAAAGCGGCCCCGAGCTCTTAACACAAGCACTTTTTATACAGTTTGGTAGGCAGACTTTGGCAACAGGATGAGTTGTACACAGCTTATTGGTCATCTGCGGTGACTTTTAAATTCATTGGTGGCCTTCAGTGGGGTGGTACACAGACGAGAAACTGGGGAATTGATCAATGGCCCACACCTTTTGCAGTTAAGCCCTCCCTGGAACTGGGTGAACTTTGGGCTCTTTGGAAAGTCCCTTCTCCCTGGCAATGGAAGGTCCTAATCATTTGGTATCAGAAAGTCCCAA
>NW_007825475.1:0-814 GCF_000696425.1 Galeopterus variegatus
TTTAGACTGGGAGAATGTCCCAGACATGGGACACTTTAATTTCAGCAGGGATATATACAAAGTCTCTGGTGACACCCTTAAGAATAAAACAGAGCAATGTGAGCCCCATACTACAGTTAGGTGGACTCCTAGCTGACTGAACAACACACCCAGAGATAAAGTACCTGAAGTCAAACCAGTGCAAGAGTTCTGGAGGTAACTAACAGAACTCTGCATTTGAACTTGTCTTGTTCCACAGTTTATTTACTGCACTGCGGATCAGACAAATGCATATTGAATCTGCATATAAAACACAAAGGATAAATCAGCATGCTGAATTATAAAATTAACTAAAAAAAAGAATTAAGCCTGTCTTTCTATAAAATAAATTGCATATGTATAGTAGAATGGAAATGAGTTTTAAAAGTTTCCTTTAAAAAAAAGCCCAAGATGTTTTAAGCCCTAAGTTAATAACAGACAATAAGTGAAGGCAATCTTAGAAGGCACTGAGAGTCAGGTAAGTATCCAAATCAAGGATGTTCCACTATCCTAAATATGGCCACATTCAAAAGACTGAATTCAGTTCTGAATATCAGAGTGGAAGAGACAAACATACATGACATTTTTAAAAGCAGATACAGATACTATATAAGGAATAGTTTTACAACCGATGCTTTAAGCGAAGAAATAAAAAGGGGGATAGAATAGTTGTTAAACTGCTGTAAGATAAAATAACCTAAGGGATAAATTCAGCTTTACTCTGTGAAATCATAGAAGGCAGAAGTAGGACCAATGGGCACAAGTTTGTAGAAAACAGAATTTGAGGGGCCGGCCC
>NW_007825476.1:0-814 GCF_000696425.1 Galeopterus variegatus
TAGGAAAAGTGCAGCTAGGAAGACTTCACCTAGAAACAACACACGAACTACTGCCATCTAGCAAAGTGAAACCATTTCCTCTTCCTTTCCCTGTTGTAATGTATACTGCAATTGCTGCCATTATCTTAACTAATAAAAACCATTCCTCGACTGATAAATTCTCTAACTTTTTCCTACAATGTATTCAGTGCACTATACTAGGTGAAATGAGATGATATAGAAAATATGGTCCGTGCTCGAGACAATTTAAGTAAAACTACAAAAAGAATGTGAGATGGTATAGATTCTGGAAATATCAAATGTAAGAATCCTCAGTCTAAACCACAAAGTTGCCACTGAGAGATAGTGGGCAAAGGACAGCCTTTTCAATAAGTGCTGCTCAATCAATCTGATATCCACATGGGACCAAAAATGAATCCTGACTCCTGCTTCACATCATCCATGCAAATCAATACCAGATGGATCATAGACCTATAAGTGAAGGTAAAACAATAAAGCCTCTAAAAATACTATAGAAAAACTTCTTTATGACCTTCAGATAGGCAAAGACCGAAACTGATTATCACTGTTCAAAGGACACTACCCAAGTGTAAAAAAAGAAAGCCTTAGGAGAAAAAAACATCTGTAATTCATAATCTGACATAGAACTAGTACACAAAGTGTACCTAAAAAACTCAAATCAACAAAACAATTAGAAAAATTGTGTTTAATTGGCAAAAGTCCTGATTGGGCAATTCACAAAAGAGGATCTCCAATAAGCATATAAAAATCATTAATCATTAGGGATATGCAAATTAAAATCGTAAAACACTAC
>NW_007825477.1:0-814 GCF_000696425.1 Galeopterus variegatus
ATACTCAAATTTCAGAATCCATGGAATGGGGAATCCTTGAAACATCTGAAAAAGAATTCTGGTTTTTTTGTTTGTCTCTTTTTTAGTGTCCGGCAACGGATCGCAACCCTCGGTGTTGCGCCCTCACCTCGCTCAGCCAGTGAGCGGGAACTGGTCTGTATGTGGGATCCGAACCCTCGGCGGGAGTGCCACCGCACTCCCAAGCGGTGCACTGTAGCAGTGCGCCACTGGGCTGGCCCGAAAAAGAATTCTGAGCAATGATCTTACGAAAACTCAAAGAGATAAAAGAAGACTCAATTGAGAATACAATGAAACAAGAAAAAATATCCAGAATATGAAGGAGGCAATTTACAAAGAGATTAATACCTTAAAAAAGAGAGTAGCAAAACTCCTAGAAATGAAGGATCACTCAATGAAATAAAAAACACAACAGATAGCTTGAGCAGCAGATTCAATGCAATCCCCGTCAAAATACCAGTGACATTCTTCACAGAAATGGAAAAAAACAATCTTACCTTCCATATGAGACAACAAAAGACCCCAAATAGCCAGAGCAATTTTGAGCAAAAAAGTAAAGCCGTAGGCATAACACTACCTGACTTCAAATTATACTACATAGCTACTGTAACCAAAACAGCATGGTACCGGTGTAAAAATAGTCAGACCAGTGGAGTAGAATTGAGAACACAGAAATCACTCCTCAGGCTTACAGCCATCTGATATTGGACAAAGGCCACAAATATCTACATTGGAGAAAGGACTGCCTCTTCAACAAGTAGTTCTGGGAAGACTGGATATCCATATGCAGAAGAAT
>NW_007825478.1:0-814 GCF_000696425.1 Galeopterus variegatus
AAAATAAAATAAAATAAAATAAAAACTACAAGCTCCAATTTGCTTCTACCATTGTTAACAAGAGGAAAGAACATCAATATGATGACATACTCCTTTTTGGCTCTAAAAGGCTTCCAGATTGTGTCTAATTTTAAACCACTTTCTGGAGGCCAGAAAGGTGCCCATGGACAGCTTGACAATAAATCTTTCGGCATACATAACTCTTCCCCTTGTCATCTCAGTATGAGGAACGTGAGCACTTCAAGCTTCCCCCTCTAGAATTGTCAATCTGGCACCTGTCACCAGCATCTGGTTCATTATAAAAATATTTAATTCTTCCATGATGAATTGGCAGAATGTCCAAAGAGAGGGAAAAAAAATGACACAGGGGAGTTGGGAAAGGCTGTTTTTCAGGGAGGGCTTCTGTTTAGCTCAGAATCCAATAAACCTTCTCAGAAGGAAGCCAAACCCTCGATGATTGATGATTCCTTCATCATCAATATCAGTAGCATCATTTTGGACAAATTCGGCAGTCATGTTAATAACCTATTGAATATCCTAGCCTCACAGTTCTCTAAGATGGCCCACACTGGGGATCTTTATCTTCAGGAATCCTCAGTAGCTCCATACATTCAACGTTCCAGTTAGGAAACTGGTCATGTTATAGAACTGTTCCACTTTCAAGATTTCAAACTCAGAAAGCCCTCTTTACATTCACATTTTTAAAGGAACTTGGATGTCTTCCCACACCTGTAGGATAACAGTCAAAGCCTTTGCTCTCAGAGTTCAATTGTCATCTGCCTTGATCCTGTTTTGCCTGTATCAAGCTGTTTCC
>NW_007825479.1:0-814 GCF_000696425.1 Galeopterus variegatus
CAATTCCCACAAAATTCTCAGGAAAGAAAATGTTACCAGGGACTTAAAAATAGCTGAGTTGTATTATTCTCAAATCAATAAGAATTACGGGAAAAGAGTACACATGAGCTATGCAAGAGAAAAAAACTATTTGATGATAACATACCAAGAACTGAAAAATGTATCAAAGCAAAAACATCAGTGATGGAGAAGCCATAAGAAGAGTGAAAGTGTTGCTAATTCAATCCATTTGTATTCCACCACACAAACTGAAGGATACTCAAATGTACAGTTTTAATTTAAAAAAAAATGTTGATGTAATATGCTGTTGGTTGAATGTCCTCCTGAAACTTAAACCCCACTGTGACAGATGTTAAGAGGGTGAGAAATCTTGTTATGGTAATTGAAAGGTGGGGTCTTGAAGAGGTGATTAGACTGTGAGGACCATGCCCTAGAAAATGGATTAATCTATTGATGGTTTAATAGTAATCATGGGTGTGGTACTGAGGGTTTTAAAAGAAGGAATGAGAAGTTAGCTCTCTCTTTGCCCCACCATTCTTGCCCTGTGACACCCTGCAATGCATTGAAGGTTCACTACCCACCACCGAGGCTCTCAGTAGGTATGTTTCCTGGACTTTGGATTTTCCAGCCTCTAGAACTGTAAACAATAAATATTGTTTATTTATAAATTTTCATGTTCCAGGCATTTTGTTATAAGCAACAGAAATGGTCTAATACATATTACACACTTTGAGACTCTAAATTGAGTTGTATAGCAAGTCAGGAGACTAGGTAGAGATGAATTTTAAAAAAGTGAACTAATTTTCACAGATTC
>NW_007825480.1:0-814 GCF_000696425.1 Galeopterus variegatus
ATAGATATAGATATTTGTTTACTTTCTTAATGGGATTAGTAAGTAACCTCATTCAATTTTGCCTTGTTAATATGAAAGAAAAAGAAAAGAAAATACAAATGTATGTTGTATATGCTTCAGAAAGCCAGCGGTTAGAGTTAACAAAACTGTTAAATCTTACTAATGATTCTATCACCAGTAAAATACATTAGCACCAATAATTTTATTAAAGTAGGTCATTCATCTAGAATAAAAAGGGAGAGGAATGTGAATTAAATGCCGAGTGTGCTAACTCGCCTGTACTTGTTAGCACCGAATGTGATGCCCTGTAGGCCTTCCTGAGTATCGTTAGGAATAGATTACCTGTCAGGAATATGTATGGCATATTCAAATAAGCACTGCACATATTTTTAAAACTGATATGATATGAATCCATGTAGACCAATTTTAATAGTTCAAAATGAGTCATAATTCTTGTTAACAATACAGTTATTTTTAAAATTTGCGGCAATAGTGGTCCTTTTTTATTTTCCTTATTGAAATTAAATGATATGCCTTAGGTGAGTCATTCATCACTGTTAAAGAACTTGCCTTCCTTTGGAGTTCTTGAATTTTTATCCATATATCCACATGTATATTATATATTTCCTTCCAGTTTAGGAAAAGCTTTTCTACATATGAGTTCCTTGGTGTGTTTTTGACCCTTATTTCAGGACTAATTTTTTTTTATTGCTAATAGCAATAGCTTGAAATAAACATTTTAGGTGATTCAGACCCACATAGTCAACTATTTAAATTCATGAATATATGAAGACTATCTAAAGGAAGTATTTTA
>NW_007825481.1:0-814 GCF_000696425.1 Galeopterus variegatus
GAACCCTTGGCGGGAGCGCCACCACGCTCCCAAGCGGCGCACTGTAGCAGTGCGCCACCGGACTGGCCCTTTTTTTTTATTTTTTAATTTTTCCTTTTTGTCTTTTTTTTTTTTACTGACCGGTAACGGGATCACAACGCTCGGTGTTGCGCCCGCACCGCGCTCAGCCAGTGAGCGGGAACCAGTCTCCACATGGGATCCGAACCCTCGGCGGGAGCGCCACCACGCTCCCAAGCAGCGCACTCTCCAGTGCGCCACCGGGCCGGCCCTACAGAGAGTATGTTTAAATATAAGCTTTTCTTCTCTCTCATCTAATTAATTTGTGATGAAAAGATTGCCTTAAAAAGTTGCAATCAAATTTTATTTGCAATCAGATTTTGAAGAGAAAAACTTATACACATTGTATGTAAATTATATCTTAATTTTTAAAATTTAAAAGTTGGGAAAATTTGGGTAAAAAATTCCTCTGCGGGAATGTCTGAGAAATAAACAAAAGTTGGGAAAATTTGGGTAAAAAATTCCTCTGCGGGAATGTCTGAGAAATAAACAAAAGTTGGGAAAATTAGGTAAAATATTCCTCTGTGGGAACTTCAGAGAAATAAATGAGTACATTCAGAGTAGGCTGTGGTATGACACTTTTGATAGTGCAGAGTAAAACACTTTGCATCTTTACAAAAGAAGTCAGATGGATACTTTTATGTCAAAAAATGTATATCCTCTATCAGCTCAAAGTACATTTGGTTTGAATAATTTCTACATCCTCAAAGACATTCTCTCTCTAAGGAATTAATCCATTTAAGAAATTACTTCCTAG
>NW_007825482.1:0-814 GCF_000696425.1 Galeopterus variegatus
GTCCGGGAAGCACTCTCTGGGAGGTGATATTCAAGCTGATACCTAATTTTGAGGGGAACAAAAAAGCAGAAATGATTTCTGGGAAAGTATCTTCAGCCAGAGGAAACAGAAGGTGCAAAATCTCTAAGCAGGAAAAAGCCTGGCTTATTTAAGGAATAATAACAGCAACCACAACAAAGCTGATGTGGCTGGATCAGAGTGAGGCAGTGGGAAAGCAGCAGGAGATTATGTCAAAGAAGTAGTGAGGAGCACATATGTATGACCTTAGAGCTCATGGTTTATATTAAGCATGATGAGAAGGCATCAAAGTAATTTAGGCAGGAGTGTGCTATAATGTGATTTACATCTGTAAAAACATGATTTTGGCTGCTATGTAAAGAATGGATTGAGATGGGTGGGAAGCAAGACATATGTACACAGAACAGTTATGAGACCTCTGAAGTCATCCAGGCAAGAGACAATAGTAGGTTGAAGAACTGATGGTGGCTTGGACTAGAATGACACAGTAGAGGTGGAGAGGTAGACATACCAGGGATATGGAATTTAGAGTCAGTAAGACATATTCATGCAGGCCTGTAGAATACCAGAAATCCAACAGCCTTCCTTCATTTCATCCCATCTCTGTGCACTTCAGTCCAAACTGGCAGCATTTCTACTGAGATGATTGATTGGATCCACAAGTCACACACCTAATCTCTTTAGTACATGGTTGTCCAGACACACCCTTGGGTGTTTTCTCTTAGAACAAACTTTCTCATTTTTTGCAATATGGATAAGCTGAGAATTTTCCACATCTCCAAGTTCTGGCTCCTTT
>NW_007825483.1:0-814 GCF_000696425.1 Galeopterus variegatus
TATTAAAAGATGCTTATCAGGGGTCATTACCCTGCTGCTTTGGGAAATGAGCAGGTGCTGATGCTTGTGGGGGGTGAGGGGGGGCAGAGCTTAGAGAAAAGAAGGGCTGAGAGAGGAGGAGGGAATAGACAGGAGGCACGGGGAGGCAGGTGGGAGGCCTTGGCTTCCTCTCTGCTCTAGCTGCAGTTCTGGGGGGCAGGTGCAGCCCTGGTGCTGAGCTTGGGAACTGAAGTTGCCCTGGGGTGAGAGTTGGGGTTCCTGGAATGTTCTGATTGGGGGGGGGCAAGAAGTGGGTGGGAGAGCTCATTTGTTGTTTAACAAATGCATAGGAAGCATCAGCAGTGGGCTGGACACTCTCCTAGGCATGAGGGTACGTTGTGACACAAAGCAGACGAGGGCTCGTCACCACGGAGCTTACTCTAGTGGGAAGGCACTAGGAACAAAAATGACAAATGAACACAACGGAGTTGGAAGAGGATAACTGCTAACATTCTATGTGCTGGAGCCTGAGCTATTTTTTTTTTTTTTTTTTGTCTTTTTTTTGACCGGTAAGGGGATCGCAACCCTTGGCTTGGTGTCGCCCGAACCGCGCTCAGCCAGTGAGCGCACCGGCCATTCCTATATAGGATCCGAACCCGCAGTGGGAGCCGCTGCGCTCCCAAGCGCTGCACTCTCCCGAGTGCACCACGGGGCCGGCCCGAGCCTGAGCTATTTATACCTGTCGTCTCAGTTCATCTTTACAACAGCCATGCGAAGTAGGGGTGATTATTAACCCACTTACAGATGGACAAACTGAGGCTTAGAGAAATTAAAT
>NW_007825484.1:0-814 GCF_000696425.1 Galeopterus variegatus
GACTCCCCTAAACAGAGTTTCACTACACTATCATAGGCAGCTTCCTGCATGCATTAACAACGAACAGATGTTGTCACTTCCATTTTTATGTTTTTAGAAGTATTTTTTAAATATCTTAGGGGCATTTTTCCTCTTAACTAAAATTTCCTAGGTGGTCCATTCATCATATGGACTGTATGTTTGAGTGCTTGCTAATATTCAGAGCTGAAGGTGAAGTGTTGGTTATTTTATCACTAAGATGTTCAGTAAGCAGATTTACTTCCATGAATTGTGTCTGAAATTCTGAAACAATTTTCCTCAAGTCAAAGTGGCAAGAAAGACTTAAACTCCATTAGTTCAAAATTTTCACCCTTTTGATATAAATTAAGGACCTGTCCTTAGTAATTTTGATTAAGGATGAATATTTTGAAACTCGGTCCCTATACCCAACGTGTATCTACCAGAGTCCTGCTAGACTTCTGAATAGACAGCACAGTAGTATACATAGCTTACACATACCAAAATGCCAATATATGTATTCAGCTTTGTAAATACACCTTTAAAAATACCTCGCCATATTTAGCCACTCCTAAATATGTATTTACACAAGTCTACACACTGTAAGTGTTTACCTGGGAGACAGGAAAGGTCTCTCTGGTAAATAATATGGGTTTTATAGCCTTTCATGAAGGAATTTTTTGTTTGCTATGTAAAAAAATATCAGCTCCTCTCAGTTATAATTTAATAAAATTTTTCTTTCCCTGTAAATTTACTGCATAGCACTTGAGGTAAAGCCCTGCAATGTTAAAAAAAAAAAAAAAAAAAAAAAAAAAAA
>NW_007825485.1:0-814 GCF_000696425.1 Galeopterus variegatus
TTATTTAAATTTAATTATAAGCCAAGGAGCTAGGCCTTCTTATTAAGTTCATTATATAGATGAAGAAACTGAGGCTTAGAGGATTCCTAATTTGATCAAGTCCACAGAATTAAAAGGAGAAGAAACCAGAATTTTAGATAAGATTACCCGATTCTAGACCCCATGCACTTACCCACTCACTATATTATATATATGTATAATATAGAAATATCTCAAAAACACAGGAAACAAAAGCAAAGATAAACAAATGGGATTGTATCAAACTAAAAAGCTTCTACAAATCAAAGGAAACCACAGAGTGGAAAGACAACCTACAGAATGGGAGAAAATATGTGCAAACTATACTGTGACAAGGGATTAATTTCCAGAATATACAAGGAACACAAACAGCTCAACAGTAAAAAAAAAAGTAATCTGATTAAAAAATGGGAAAAGGAGCTAAATAGACATGCCTCAAAAAAAGATGTACAAGTGGCAACAGGTACACAAAAAAATGCTCAAAATCACTAAGCATCAGGGAAATGCAAATCAAAACCACATTGAGGTATCGTCTCACCAAGCTAGACTGGCTATTATCAAAAAGACTGAGAATAACAAATTCTGCGGGGATGTGGAGAAAAGGGAACTCTTCTATACTGTTGATAGGACTGTAAATTAGTGCAGCCATTATGAAAAAAAATATGGAGGTTTCTCAAACAATTACAGATAGAGTTACCATATGATTTAGCAATCCCACTACTGGGTATAAACCCAAGGGAATGGAAATCATCACGTTGAAGGGATACTTGCACTCTCATGTTTATCACAGTAGTAT
>NW_007825486.1:0-814 GCF_000696425.1 Galeopterus variegatus
ATTAGAGGGTCCATGATCATACAACTAGTGGGCAGTGTAGATAATAGGGAAATTCATCGCCGTTGCCTTTCATTATATACTTTTGCACAGTGATGGAATTGTCTCATGATGCATTTCCCCGAACATACTCCTGTCGTTAAGCAACACAGGCTGTATTTAGAAGAATAATAAAATAGTCTATTTAGAGATGACAAAGGCTTGAAAAAAGATTGAATGAGGAGGAGTCTTATGGATTTTTAAATCTGACTCAGTGACCAGCAAGTTTCAAAATTACGTACAATGTAATAAGTTACTATACTATAACTGTGTGTGTGTAATAAATTATATATCACATTTTAACGATACATATATGTGATGTAATACTATATCAAGTGAAAGCAAAGGAATCATGAGGAATTTGGGGTGTTGATTATCTTAGGCAAAGGATGTAAACTACTATAAAAATTCTGGATTTTTTTTATCGGGTAGAGAGCTCATACTTATTGCTTTGCTATAGAAAAAGAAAAAGAGAAAGAAAGATATTTAGTTGTAGACCAAAGATGAGAGGACAGTGTGAAACAAGGCTGGTTCTGTACACCTGACACATGAGTAGAAAAGATAATGCCAATCTGTTTTGTGAATCTCTAGTGAGGTGGGCTTGTGTGCAGCAGTTCCCAAACTTTCTTGTTTTTGAATCATTTGACTACAGATACACTTTGGGAAATATGTAGGAACTGACTATTTCCATTCTCAGATGAGGAAATTGAGTGATAAAATGGAAAACAAACTTGCTCTTTCTTATTCCAAACCTTATGTGCTTTCTTTTTTTTTTTTT
>NW_007825487.1:0-814 GCF_000696425.1 Galeopterus variegatus
GTATTAGGAAACTTTTAGTAATAAGTGAAGGGGGAAAAAAGTCCAACTTGAACTGGTGTCATTGCAGAAGGGCATCAACTGTTTCACAGAACTGAAAAGTTTAGGGCATCGGGCAGGCAGCTGTGTCCTGCAGTGTAGACCCCGGCAGCAGGGTCTTCTTTCTTGTGCCTGGCTCTGCATTCCTCTGGTCTGGCTTTATCCCCTGTAGCAGGCTCCCCCCAGGAGGTAGTAAATGGCTGCCTAGAGCCCCAGGGTCTTATTCTCAAAGCTTAGCAATTCTTGTTTGGGAACACAATGTTTATTTCAATAGTTCCCTAGAAAGTTCTAGAGTGGATTCTCATTGGCTTAGCCTAGTTGCATGTCCATCCTCTGAACCAACCACTGCGGCCACTGAGCTGTGATGTTCTGTGATTGGCCTGGCCTGGGTCACGGGGCTGTAGATGGGGGGTAGAGTCCACACCAGGACTGAGGGTGGGAGTGGGGCATTTATCAGGATAAGTAGGGCCCATGCTGCTATGACAGCCTGAGCTTTTGAGGGGCTCACAACCGTGGCATCTATTCCTCTCTGGCTCTACGTGTTTACTATAGGACCACAAGAGACTCTGCTTAGTGTGGTCCTTTGGGACCCAGCTTGACAAGGCCCCTGCTCAATCCATACCTCCACAACCATGGAAGCAGGCACGTGGAGAACTGTGCCCTGGTTCGTCAAGCATCCGCCCAGAGGTGGCAGGTGTCACTTCCACTCATGTTCAATTGGTCAGAGGAAGTCACATGTGCAAGCCTGGGTTCAACAAGGTGAGGGGTGTCATTCTAT
>NW_007825488.1:0-814 GCF_000696425.1 Galeopterus variegatus
CATATGGGACAACTGGAACTCTCAGTAGTCACTGATGGAGTATAAAATGGTACACACAACCTCTTTGGAAAAAGTTTTTGCATTTCCTTATAAAGTTAAATACCCCACTACCATATGACCCAGCAGTTCCATTCCTAAGTATATCCCAAAAAGAAATGAAAATCTATCTTCATAAAATGACTTATACACAAATATTTACAGAAGATTTATTCACAATAGCCAAAACCTGAAAATAACAGGCAAATGAAGAAATCGTGATATAGTACTCATCAGTAAAAAAGAGCAGACTAATGACCTGCATAACAGCATGAGTGAATTCAAAAACATTGTATTGGTTAGAATTCTTCAGAGGAACAGAAGCAGTAGGAGATATATAGAGATATAGATATATAGATGGAGAGACGGACAGAGAAAGAGACAGCGAGAGAGACAGAGATTTGTTATGGGAATTAGCTCACATAATTATGGAGGCTCAGAAGTCCCACCATCTGCTATCTGCAAGCTGGAGACCCAGGAAAGCTGGTGAGCTAATTCAGTCCAAGTCCAAATGCCTGAGAACCTGGGGTGGGTGGATATGGCACTGCTGGTGTAAGTTTCAGAGTCTCGAGACCCAATAGCTAGGAGTTGCAATGGCCAAGGGCAGAAGATGAATGTCTCAGCTCAAGAAGAGAGAGAATTTTGTCCTTCCTCTGTCCTATTGTTCTATCTGGGCCCTCAGTGGATGGTATGATGCCCACCCACATTGGTAAGGGCAATCTTCTTTACTCAGTCTACAGATTCAAATGCCAATCTCTTCCAGAAATACTCTCACAGA
>NW_007825489.1:0-814 GCF_000696425.1 Galeopterus variegatus
TATATATATATATTATATATATATATAATTTTGGTTTTGTGATTGTTGCTATTTTATATAAAGTTGAGCTGGAGAAAAATTAAACATATGGTGTAGCATTATTTTTAGGTTTCAATGACAAACATATCTTGATCATCTTTTTTCAAGTCTGGTGTCTGATACAGAAGCTATTTATTCTGAATTAAAGAACAGAGTTTGCCATGAGAAAAGGCAATGTTTGCTAAATGTTTCAAAGTATGCAATTTTAGTGATAGCACTTTTAAATGTGAATACTGCACCTGTAAAATAGTTGAATATATTTCTAGCAAGTGATTTGCTCAAAAAACAATAATTTGACTTTTAAATTAATATTCAGGGAGTCTGCTAGTTTTTGTCCAGAATGCGAGTAGGCTGATTTCAACTAATATCTGTATCTGGGAGAATTATAGTTCTTTAGAAAATGCACAGATATGAGAAACTTAGCAACAATAATGTTTGTCAAGGTGATAGGTAGAAAAGAGATTACTATAAACTGTGAGGAGAAAGGAGGTCATGATAGATGAAAGGATTAAGAGGGTCTATATAAACTGTCCTGGAATATAAGCTATTTGAATGCCCTGGCTTCTAACGTTTTTGAAATATGAATTAAAATGCTAAATGATAGGATCATCTCAATAGATAAACTTATAATATGTTAAGACTTTTTTCAGAAAAGTTTGAAGTTAAAAATTCAACTTTTATTCTTAACTTTTTGAGTAGCCATGTGGAATTAGCATATACTCCAGTAGCAATATGTATAGAATAACTTATGTATTGCTTAAATTTTATTTTCAAT
>NW_007825490.1:0-814 GCF_000696425.1 Galeopterus variegatus
TTTTTTTTTTTTTTTTTTTTTTACTTTTAGCACTTAATTTGGCAATGTAGGGGCTATAAAAATTTCTTGCCCTAGCTTGGCTTATAGTTTATTTGAAAAGATAGGACATAAATACCCAGAATTTTAATAATGACATAACAGTGTAAGGGTAGTGTCCATCAACTAAAATGCAATTATAGTCTTAAATGCATCGCTCAATAGATAATAATCATATCCACTAGACTTTAAGCTCCTTAAGCCTGGGGCCTGTGTCCTACTCAAGATTGCATGTAAGCATTAGCAGGGGACCTGGCAGATATTAGGGGCCCAGTAAACAACTAATTAAATGAATAAATAAATGAGTAGTCTAGACAATTATGTATATAATTTGATTTTGCTTTGGCTTTCAGAAAACCATTTCTGGGGAACTCTTCTACATTGTTGGTGGGAATCTGAATTGTTATGGCCACTGTAGAAAACAGTATGGAGGCTCCTCAGAGAACAATAAATAGATCCACCGTACAACCCAGCTGTCCCACTACTGGGTATACACCCAAAGGAAATGAAATCAATATATCAAAAAGACACCTGCACCCTCATGCTTGTTACAACATTGTTCACTATAGCCAAGAGACAGAATCAACCTAAATGCTCATTGACAGATGAATGGAGTAAAAAAAAAAAACTTGTGGTATATATATACACAGGGAAATACTATTCAGCTATTAAAAAAAAAAAGAATCCTATTATTTGCAGCAACATGGATGGAACTGAAAACCATCATGCTAAGTGAAGTAAGCCAGGCACAGAAAGACAAATACCACATGATCTCACT
>NW_007825491.1:0-814 GCF_000696425.1 Galeopterus variegatus
AATATCTTTGGATTAAAAATTAAAATCAAATAGTAAAATTTAATATTTTTTCACCAGTCTTGTACATTGTACAAGGCACTAGAGAGTTAAATGGATGGCTTGTCAATCTTCAAGTTAATTTTCATAACTCAACTTTGTTTAGATACTAAAAGCTGAAACTGACATAATTTTTGTGCCTATCCTATGCTACCAATTCTATAACAAATCATGCTTCTCTGTTTTTGTCAAACAATGCTGAAATCAAGAAAAAATAACTTAGCTATTTGCTTCAGTGAATGTCTGTTCTTGGAAAATAAAACAGTGAACAAATTAAATGGGTTATTTCTCAAGAATAACAGCGTGCTTGTCAATAAACACTTAAAACCCTCACCGTGCTGTGCCTGCCATTCCAAAGCTGTTCATTATAAATTCTACCTAATCCCAGACATTTCTTTCCTTGCAAGACCTACCTTTTGATCTTTTGGGTAAAAATTACCCTATCCAAGCTTTATTACCATAAATTTTGTCTTCTGAATTTGTCTCTAATATGATGTGATAAGATTCTTCCAAGGTTTAAACCTACTGTTGTAGTGAGAAAATTAATTCTAGGTGTTGACTTGATTATATGAAAGAATGCTAAAGCTATCTTTTTAGGGGTGTCTATGAGGGTGTTTCCCAAAGTTATTAGCATGAGAGCTTGAGTGGACAGGATGGTAAAGATCCACCCTCAAGGTGGGCAAGAACCATATAGTCCGCTGGGGTCCCAGAGAGAACAAAAAAAAAGAAAGAAAAAAGGCAAATCTCTCTCTCTCTATCTGCTGGAGCTAGGATACAC
>NW_007825492.1:0-814 GCF_000696425.1 Galeopterus variegatus
CTCGTAAATAGAGGCATACCTCATTTTATCGTGCTTCGCAGATATTGCATTTCTGGTAACTTTGTGTCGAGCAAATCTGTAGGCAATATCTTTCCAACAGCATGTGCTCACTTGTGTCGCTGTGTCATATTTTGGTAGTTCTCATGATATTTCAAACTTTTTATCATTGCCATATCCATTGTGGTGATGTGTAATCAGTGATCTTTGGGGTTACTACTGTAATTGTTTGGGGCACCACCATCTGCAGCCATATGAGACGGTCAATTTCATGGATAAACTTGTGTGTGTTCTGATGGCTCCACCAGCTGGCTCCCAGCTCCCTCTCCTTAGTCCTCCCTGTTCCCTGAGACACAACAATACTGAAATGAGGCCAATTAATAACCCTGCAATGGCCTCTAAGTGTTCCAGTGAAAGGAAGATGTATCTCTCACTTTAAATCAAAAGTTAGAAATGATTAAGTTCGGTGAGGAAGGCATGTTGAAAGATGACAGGCTGAAAGCTGGGCCTCTCATGCCAAGTTGTGAACGCAAAGTAAACGTTCTTGAGGAAATTCAAGGTGCTACTCTAGCAAACGCACGAATGGTAAGAAAGCGAAACAGCCTTATTGCTGATATGGAGAAAGTGTTAGTGGTCTGGATAGAAGATCAAACCAGCCACAACGTTCCCTTAAGCCAAAGCCTAATCCAGAGCAAGACCCTAATGCTCCTCAATTCTGTGAAGGCTGAGAGAGGTGAGGAAGCTGCAGAAGAAAAGTTTGAAGCCAGCAGAAGTTGATTCAAGGAAAGAAGCCATTTCTGTACCATGAAAGTGAAAA
>NW_007825493.1:0-814 GCF_000696425.1 Galeopterus variegatus
GCTTCCCAAGCGGCGCACTATCCACTGCGCCACCGGGCCGGCCCATTTTATTTATTTTTTAAAGTACTTTTTTTTTAAAGGTACTTTTTTACTATATTCCAGCTGATTTTTAACTCAAACTGCAGTGTCTTTCTAATTCAGTATGCAAATTCTGTCAGTTAGTTGGTCCATTTATAGCTTCTCCATGTTTTAATGTGTAAAATAATTCCACAAGTTAATTATGCACCAGAAACATGAACATCAAGATTTTTAGCTAACTAATAGGTTGCATTTAAAAAATCAACTTGAAGCCCACTAAAGATCTCAGTGTTTTAAGAAATGAATTAACTTGCCTACATTGAAATTTTTTGATAATGTGAATGAATATATATGTAATGTTCATGTATTCAAATAGTGGCCTTTTAAAGCAGCTATAATCCGAGAACTCTACTTCTGTCTTATAATATTTGATAGATCTAAATTGGGCCCAAAGAGATTTAGTAGTGTAGAGTATACATCATTTCCTTCCTACAGAGGCACTATTTTTCTTTTCTGTAATAAATATTGGAGCTGATGGGGTTTTTTACATGTATACTATAAAACCAATAAAAAAAAGAATGTCATAGGTAGAACTCCAGCTTGGCACAATTTAGAGGATACCACTCATGTTGAACTATATGTGAATCGTGCCCTCAGAGTTATGCAGTGTGGTAGCCCTGGAGAGGCCATAGCAACCGGTAGTGTTTCACTAGATATAAATTAGAAATTAGCAAAGATATTGTTGTAAGCTCATAATGGTTGTAATATTGTCTGGACTTTGTTTTCAACAGATCCC
>NW_007825494.1:0-814 GCF_000696425.1 Galeopterus variegatus
AAAAATTTCTATTAACAAAGTGGAAATATTAACAAAGAGAAAACCTAAACAGAACTCCCCCTGCCCCCAAATTATGAAATAAAAGAAAAATTTTACCAGAGGAATTCAAAGGCAAATGCAAGCAGACAAAAGAATCAGTAAATTTGAAGATAATACAATGGAAATTATCTAATCCAAAGTACAGAAAGAAGAAAAGATTGACAAAAAGTAAACAGAGCCTAAGATACCTGTGGGATACCATCAAGTGGACCAACATACACATTGTAGCAGTCCAAGAAGGAGAAGCAAGAGAGAAAGGAGCAAAGAAAACATTTGAAGAAATAATGACTGAAAACGTCCCAAATTTGATGAAAGACATGAATATCAACATCCAGGAAGTTTAGTAAACTTGAATAAGATTACCTTAAAGAGATCTACACTGAGAAATATTGTAATTGCAGTTTCAAAAGAGAAAGACAGAGAAAGAATCTCAAAAGCAGCAACAGAGCAGTGGCTCATCATACAAGGGATACTCAATAAGTACATCAGAAATTTCTGATCAGAAACTTTGGATGCCAGAGGCAGTAAGCTTACATGTTCAAAATGGCAAAAGAAAAAAAAATGTCAACCAAGAATTTTATATTTGGAAAAATTGTCCCCCAAAAGTGAGTGAGAAATTAAGTCATTCTCAGATAAACAAAAGTGAGGGAGTTTGTTACCTCTAGACCTTCCCTGCAAGAAATGCTCAAGCAAGTCATGTGTGCTGATATGAACGGACACTAAATAGTAACTTTAAGCTATGTGAAGAAGTACAGATCTCAATAAAGTTAAATAC
>NW_007825495.1:0-814 GCF_000696425.1 Galeopterus variegatus
TCTTTTTTATTTTCAGGAAAGAATAAGAAAATGATTTTACTTCCTTAGCAATTTTGGGGAATTTTATTAAATAAAACACACACTAAAAAAAGTCTAAGCTCAGTGAATCTTCATAAACTGAGTATATCAATTAAACAGCATCCACATCAAAAAATAGGACATGACTAGCAACTCAGAATCTCTCCCATGTCTTCTTCCAGTCACACTCTATCCCATAAACTAACCACTATCTCTTTTCCAATACCAAAGATTAGTTGTGGAGAATTTTTGGACATTGTATAAATAAAGTCATTCTATATTTACTCTTTCATATATGACATCTATTACTCAAAATAAAGTCTGTGAGATCCATGCATGTTGTTGCAATGGTTGTGATTTGTTAATTCTCATTGCCATACCGCATTTGATTTAGTATACTATAGCTGCATATCCACTCTACGGTTAGTGGATTCTTGTGTTGTTTCCAATTTGGGGGCTATTACAAATAGAGAGTTACTGTGTTAATTTTTGTACAGCTCTTTTGGCAAATATATGTAAGCATTTCTGGATGAATACCTAGGAGAAGAATTACTTGTTCATAGGATAGGTGCTCAGCTTTAGTAGATACCATAAAATAATTTTGCAGCCTGGTTGTAGGTTGTAACAATTTATACTCCTACTTCCACCAGCAATGTATGACAGCTTTGTTTGCTCCACATTCTTGCCAATTATTAATTTTCTTTTTTTTTGTTAGTTTTTTGCTATTTGAACCATTCTAGTGTGTATATAGAGCTGTTGCATTTGTTTTAAATATGGATTTCTCTTATGACTAGTA
>NW_007825496.1:0-814 GCF_000696425.1 Galeopterus variegatus
GCCATCAGGTCCTGGGTTTTTCTCTGATAGGAGACTTTTTAAAAATTAATTCATCTTTGACTCATTAGAAGTCTGTTCAGATTTTCTATTTGTACATGATTCAGTCTTGGTAGATTGTATGTTTCCAGTAATTTGTATATTTCATCAAGGATACCCAATTTGTTGGCATGTAATTGTTCATAGTAATATCTTATGATCCTTTTGTATTTCTGTGGTATTGGTTGTAGTGTCCCCTCTTTCATTTATAATTTTATTTGAATCTTCTCTCCTTCTTTCCTAGTCTAGCTAAGGGTTTGTTGGTTGTGTTTCTCTTTCAAAAAACCAACCTTGATTTCATTGACTTTTTGTATTGTGTTTGTAGTTTCTGTTACATTTATTTCTGCTCTGAACTTTATTTCCTTGCTTCTGCTAAATTGGATTTAGTTTGTTTTTGTTTGTCTGGTTTCTTGATGTGTAATGTTAGGTTGTTTATCTTTTTTCTTTTTTGATAGAGTCATTTATTGCTATAAATTTCCCTCTTAGAACTGTGTTTGCTGTATCCAATTAGTTATGGTATACTCTGTTTCCATTATCACTTGCTACAAGATATGTTTTGATTTCCCTTTTGATTTCTTCTTTGACCCATTGGTTAAGAAGCATGTTGTTTAATTTCCACATATTTGTGAATTTTCCAAGATTTCTTCTGTTACTGATTTAGAGTTTCATACCATTATGGTCAGAGAAGATAATTGATTTAATTTCATTTCTCTTAAACTTTTTTATTGGTTATGAATATTCATGAGATACAAAGCTGATTGTCACCCCTTGTGCCCAA
>NW_007825497.1:0-814 GCF_000696425.1 Galeopterus variegatus
AATAGAGATGTAGGTTTGGGCATCTTGCTGGAACAACTGGTGTAATGATGGCCTCAAAAAGTGCCCACCTGAGGAAGGATGAGGTACACAAAGATATTTAAATACTATTCATTCTTCCTAAAAGGCATGGTTTTAAATTTCTAAAACAAAATCAACTGGCATCAAAGCATAGGTAATGTCTTTTCTGTTCACGGAAAAAGAACAATTTATATTTTTAATGGTAAAGCAGCTTCTTGGCATAGGACAGTTAAAATATGGCACTAACACATTTCATTCTTAGCAAATTTTGAAAGTACAAAAAAAATTTAAGAAAATAAATAATCCAACAAATCCTAAAAAAAGCTTAGCTTAATTTAAGGGTACACTCTTTTCTAGTTCTTACTATAAATATCATTTTATAGTGAGATCATTTGTTGACAATTTTGTTTCCTACTTTTTTTCATATAACATTAAATATGGGAATTTTCTCTATCATCATTATAATTATGGCAATATTGTAGTTTATTTTATTAATCTATTGTTGGAAATTTAAGGTTGGTTTTAGATTTTTTTCTATTATAATCATTTGATAAATATTTTGGTGCAAAAAGCTTTATCCACATTTTAATTTTATTTATTTAGAATAGATTCCCAGAAGTGGAATTACTGGGTGACACATTTTAAGGCTGCTTATTTATATCCATTTCATCTAAGTTGTCACATTTATTGGTAGAGTTGTTCATAATATTCCCTAATTACTCATTTAATATGTCAGTAGGAGCTCTAGTAATGTCATTCTTTCCTTCCTAATATTGGCCATTTGTATCTTCTGTTT
>NW_007825498.1:0-814 GCF_000696425.1 Galeopterus variegatus
ATTTTTTTTTTTTTTTTTTTTTTTTTTTTTTTTTTTTCCCCTATTCATTTTGGAGCCACACCCGAACAGATAAGTTTCCCTTTGAGTGGTTAGGTTCTACATCAACCCTTTCTAGAGTTCTGGCTTATGCTCAAATCCTGGATTCTACTTCCCACCCTTCTTGGGATATAGACTTTGTCTCCTATCCATTTAGGCCATTAACAAACCCAGGTCCCAGGACTTCTAATTGCGAGTCACAGAGATTGTTGCTGCTATGCTTACAACAACAGTAAACCACAAAGTTCCTTTCTTCTCTCTCCCTTCCTTTCTCTCTCTCTCTCCTCTAATGAATTGATGAATTGTCTACACTAACCAACTAACTCTTCTTCCTTGCCTTTCAGGCATTCTTCAACATACTCTAATCTCACTCCTGCCTTTCCACTCTCCTTCCTGTTTAGCCATTAATAACTCTTCTATCTCTATTGCCAAATCAAATATCACTTTCCAGGCCTTATCTTAATTGACTTCTCTACCACCCTTGGCATCGTTAATCACAACTTCATTTTTAAACACACTCCAGCTTTGCTTTCTCTGAAATCATACTCTCCTGGTCTTACTACCTCCAGTATCTCCTTCTATGTCTCCTACACTGAATCCTTTTCCTCAGCTCAACCCTTAAATTTCCACACCTCTCAAATTTCCACTAGAAATCTTTTATTTTTAATTTAGGTACTCTCCTGGAATGTCTCATCCACTTTTTTTCTTTTTTGGCAGCTGGCCCATACAGGGATCCAACCCTGGACCTCAGTGCTATCAACACCCTGATCCTTTTTTT